>NW_027044775.1:0-20000 GCF_964019385.1 Sycon ciliatum | reverse complement strand
TGATATGTGGCTGCCAGGAGAGGTCATTGTCGATTACAACACCCAGGTATTTCGCAGATGTTGTTGCTTCCAGGGGTTGTCCTCGACAACGTACATGTTCTTGAACATCAGCACCGCCTCTTGGCTTTACAAACAGAACTTGTGTTTTCTGGGCATTCAGAAGTAGGCCGATGTCATCTAGCCACTTGGCAAGGTTGGTCACTGCAGACGACAGAGACTCGCAGACTTGCTTGGGACACGCGTTGGAGCAATCGAGAGCGATGTCATCAGCGAATTCCTGATCTGCCACATCCGGAGGCATCGTTGACTTGACGTCAGCAGTGTAAATTACGAACAGGAGTGGGCCTAAGACACTGCCCTGCGGAACACCGCGAGAGCAAGGAACAGTGCCTGACAACTGATCCTGCAATTTGATCTGCTGTGTCCGGCCAGACAGGTAACTGCAGAACCAGTTGAGTGCAGTTCCCGAGATGCCTAGCTTAAACAGTTCGGTAACGAGTCGCTCATGCCTGACGCGGTCAAAGGCCTTTGACATGTCGACAAACACGATGCCGGTATACTTGCGCTCTGCCCGTGCCATTAGCCATCGATCAACAGCATACGTTAAGGCATCTTCTGTGGAGTGAAGCTTTCGGTAGGCGAACTGAGTAGGCGGAAGAAGTTGCTTGGAGTCCAAGTACTGCGTGATCTGATTTTTACAAATGCTTCTGTGATGCGGGAGATAACTGGGAGCAGTGACACAGGGCGGTAGTTCTTTGGCAAAGTTGGGTCTCCACTCTTGAAGAGCGGACTGACGTGGGACAACTTGAAGGACAGGGGGAACTCACCGGAGGACAGAGATATATTAATGATGCGTGTAAGTGTGGGGGCAATGGTTGGATAACACTTTTGCAGGATGATGCTTGGAACTTGGTCACTGCCTGTTGCCTTGAAAGGGTTGACAGATTTCAAACTGCTTGCCACATCCTCGACTGTCACTACACTGAAGTCGGTAAATGCCCCTTCCGCCATTGGACCAGAGGGAGAACAGAGCTGAGGAGGACGCTGGGGATCATGGACAACGTCACCAAACAGCTTGCTAAGATAGGGCTTTCAAACGCAAGATAACGTGAAGCAACTTGGAAGAATGGGTATAAATGCGAAGTGTATGGGGGAATGCATGTAGGGCGATAGTGCGGGTTCGAATCCCAGGATATGCCTGAAAAAAATAGGAGAATTGAAAAATTTATAACATCCTATGCTTTTTTTGCCGTCAGATACGGATAGCGCCAGGCGTGACACAAACACACAAACAAACAAATACCAAATTAAAGGGGAAGTATACCCTAAAATCAAATTTTCACCAGTTGTAGTCTTCTGGGTGCTGAGTCGAATGGTCTTGGTCCGAGGAAGCTGCGACGCTCCCTTCCTACTTGAATCCCAATCGAACTCGCACACTTCCACCGAAACTGGGTGACTGCGCCCTACGAGATGGGGATTTGTATGCAAAATGTCACTAAAAGCGCCATTTCGTTCTTATAAAAGCACGGATGACCGCGATTGGCCCATATGTTGTAGTCTTTTGGACGCTGAGTCGATTGGTTTTGGTCCGAAAAGGCTGCGATGCAGCGTTCCTCCTTTATTCCCAATCGAACATGGTTGAAGAAGTGGTCACGTGCTCCTGGGTGCCCAAATCACCTGGTCACCGCGCCAGCAGGCGACAACTTTCACACCAAGGTTCAACTCGAGTTCAACTCGAGTGAAAGGACTGCACCCAAAAAAGGTCAAACAGGCTAGTAAGTTGTACCCTGCAGGCACGGTGACCAGGTGACTGGTGTACGCAGGAGCACGTGACCGCTTGTTCAACCATGTTCGATTGGGAATAAAGGAGGAACGCTGCATCGCAGCCTTTTCGGACCAAAACCAGTCGACTCAGCGTCCAAAAGACTACAACATATGGGCCAATCGAGGTCATCCGTGCTTTTATAAAAACGAAATGGCGCTTTTAGTGACATTTTGCATACAAATCCCCATCTCGTAGGGCGCAGTCACCCAGTTTCGGTGGAAGTGCGCGAGTTCGATTGGGATTCAAGTAGGAAGGGAGCGTCTCAGCTTCCTCGGACCAAGACCATTCGACTCAGCACCCCGAAGACTACAACTGGTGAAAATTTGATTTTAGGGTATACTTCCCCTTTAAAGCTGTGTGGACCCTGGCTAGCGCCAGACGTTACTGAAGTAACGTCTTCTGCATAGCTACGGGAATAATGGCTTTTACAGTAGTCTTTGTAGCATGCCCAAAAGTAGTTTGTTGTTTGTGTTTCCCTTTAGCTGACTTGTCCTTCCTCCGATGTGGATGGTGTGGTAATTTCAGCAGACTCCGTTCAGCAAGGAGCGGAAGAAGCTGATGTAAGTTGACCTTGCCCAGTGCGTATTTTATGCACTTTTCATGAGTGCGTCGTGAGCTTTCAACCTAATCTTTGTAGCATGCCCCAAAAGTAGTATGTTTGTTTGTGTTTTCCTTTAGCCTACTTGTCCTTCCTCCGATGTGGATTGCATGGTAACTGGCGCCAAAAAAATGGGTACAATTGGTGGGTACCTCCTCGTGGTTGTACCTGGTAACCATTGTAGCACGCCATAGAAGCACCAGACACCATTCTCCGCAGCTTCCCACATTGTGCAATCCAGCTGTGGAATTCCCTGCCGCCAGCTTTTCTAAACTCCGCCCCAACTCGCCAAAATCTTCAAAAGTTTAAGTGCAACGTCAACGATTACCTCCGCCGACAGGATTGACGATGGTCCACGGAACTTTGACATTCAGTTCATGTGTGTGCTGTTGCCATTCAACTTACCCGCTTTTGCGCATGGCCACCGGTTTTGGTCGCAATGTGAGCATGCCCTCAGTGGGTTGTACTGCTGCTGCTGCGATTGTTGCTGCTGCTGCCACTGGCATTACCGCTACCGCTGGTATTGCTTTTTTTAGCATTGTTGCTGCTGTCGCTCCTCCTGGGACCCGTGTTGCTGCTGTGATCGTTATTGAGTCTGTACACTTGCCGTTGCAGTCTTGAATCTGGATCACTTTATCAATGGTCCTTGTGCACGTTGTACAGATGTACGAATTCCCGTAGTTGTTTGTATTCCTGCTTGTTTTTTCGTTGTGTGCCATACATGCACATTTGACCAATTTAGACCAATAATCATGGGAAGACAATCGCTTTTCCAGCTTCATCACTTTGGATAGAGCTCAAGACTAGCTAGATCTTCTTTGGAAAAATGGTTCCGTATGAAATGCCTTCAGGGCACGTTTCATAAAGCAAAGAGCAGTAAACAGGTTTTCCTGTACATTCAACACCCAACACAGTCTACAGGATTTTCCATCGCTGCTCCAGGATTGAGTTGTAGAGGAACTGCAGCATGTCCGACCCATTTCGGTGAAGCACGATGTCATGGTTGATCAGTGATGGCCTGTACCTGGTGGTCTGTGCTGGCTGGTGCACGCTACCCTATCCACAAGTTGCTTTCAGGATGTGCAGCTAGGCATTGTAACATGTGCTGCAATACCAACCTTCTGGTGTCACCTCCATCTGGAAGTTGACTTGCAGATACTACTGTATCGGAGAACAAGTAAGTTTGGCGAGTCCCGCCGTGGCTGTTTTGTGATCGCTGTTGACGCATTCCACATGCTAGTCTATCATGTAGCTACTAAGAATTAGCATCGCGCTTTGGCATTTGGGATACGTGGCAGTGCATGTCACCCTCACAGTCTAGTCGTCAGCACTGCACAGTGGCTTCGCCGGTTGGCCGGCTACTCTTCGCTGCCGGCCATTTCGCTATACCGTTATCAGGCTTTATGCGAGGCCAGCTTATACATACATTATGCTGTTGACGGCTTTCTGGCTTCGCAGTCTTGTACAGTTTGTGGATGCGTAAACTGGTATGGCTCTTCACATATTGCGCGTTCCGGGCCACATTGCTGACATTGCCGCATGTGTTCGTCCCATTTCTATTATCCAAATAAGTGTTTATTTTCATTCCTTGTTATGGTGGTATCATGGTGGTATAGTTTTCAGCCTCCACCCACTGTTTCTGATTTCGGCTGTGTTGCAGTAGCTCGACAGTATGATAATCATTATGACTGTATGACGCGAATTTCTAATAAAATATGACTGCTGAAAACCTGGCGAGAACAGACTAACTCGATAACTGGCACTAAAAAGAATCCTCTCACCGATACATCTAAGCAATATCTGTGCATACATGCAAAAAGAATTGCAATCGGTTAGTGCCAAACAATGCGGCACGAAATCTGCGGAGGGACGTTTTGAATCCAAGAATATAATTATTTACCATCCAGAAAGCCGACGAGGACGACACTGTTTCTCATCTGTGGCCGTCGCGAAAAGATCTCAGGGGAGTGTGTACGCGTAGGACTGTGTAGAGCGCAAGGAATCAAAGCGAAGTGGAGTATTCTCGGTGCGGTGGCTGTCTTTGTTTTCGTCGGCATTTTGTTGTCTTGAGAATTTTCCTCCACGAAGGGCTTCAAATTTCCCGCGACTGCAAATAAAAGTGCAACTTTTAGACGGCTTTTTTGAATCTGGCGATCCTACTGTCATGGAGGGTTTCCCACCATACGACACAATGCCATCCGTGACACTACCGCACAGCTCCTACACCAAGTCTGTAGCAATGTGTCCACGGAGCCTACGCTGCAGCCACTGACCGGTGAGTAATTGCAATACCGAACGGCCAACGTTGAGGATCATGCACGCCTTGATGTCGCTGCCAGTGGTTTGTGGGGCAGTCGATTTGAGCGAACCCTTATTGATGTCCGGGTTTTTAATCCTTATGCTCGCTCAAATCAGTCTGCACCACGTACCACTGTGTATCATCGACACGAACGAGAGAAGAGAAGGCACTATGAAGAGAGAGTGAGACAAGTGGAGCATGCCACTTTTGTTCCGGCTGTGATGTCTGCGAGCGGAGGCATGGGCAAGGCAGCAACGGCCCTCTACAAACGAGTGGCCTCTCTGTTGGCGGCGAAAAGAGGGGAGCAGTACTCTCATATGATGGCTTTCATCAGGTGCAAGATCGCTTTTTCCCTCTTGCGGTCCTGCATCATGTGCCTCCGAGGGTGCAGAAGGCTCTCCAGCCAGTCTGCCTTGGCTGTGGGTGATACCTCTGCTGCGCTGGCAGTGGTAGAGGTCCGGGTACCGGCTTAGCGTGCACGAGCGGTATCAGTGATTGGAATATTGACTTGAAATTGAACTTGCTGCTGTTTACCTAAGTAGGTATATACATTATTATGCTGTTTTGTTTTTTTGCGTGTTTTTTCTTTTTTTCTTTCTTTCTAGAACTTTGAGTTGAAGTTTTTGGAACACTTGGGAAAATATTCATTGTGTTTATTTTGCCCGTAAAAGAGGCTGTACGTACTGTAAAGATGTAAATTACGTGCATGTGCTGCAGTTTGTTGAAAAAGGAGAAAGACACAAATGTTACGAGTTACGACTAACTGTCCACCAACGTAACCAGATCTCATACAGTCAGCCAGTGCGACAAAATTGCACAAAACTGACAAGGAGTGCTGAGACATTCGGCGATCTCACACCTAGCTCCAACACTTCTCCAAGGCGCAAAACCAACAGCCTTCCAACTGGTAAGGCTCAGGTTCGGAAAGGTCCAAGTGGGGAAGGAAAGCGCAACGAAGAAGAGCACGAGCACATTTTTGTCCTTCTCCTTTTCACCATAATTTATTTGGTTCACCCTCCGAGTTAAACTGAAATATGTGTACAAGTAGGTAAACATCGTGTTCAAGCGTCCTGCCAGATAGAAGAAAAGCAATAGGTCGAGGGATAGCGGCTACTAAAGGATACCGAGAACATGAAGTGCTGCAACAACGAGGGGTATCAAGAAAGAACGGGTTGAGGTGGAACGCATTCTAACCAATCAGCCACGCTAACTTGTTGTTGTTGTTGTTGTTGTTGTTGTTGTTGTTGTTGTTGTTGTTGTTGTTGTTGTTGTTGTTGTTGTTGTTGTTGTTGTTGTTGTTGTTGTTGTTGTTGTTGTTGTTGTTGTTGTTGTTGTTGTTGTTGTTGTTGTTGTTGTTGTTGTTGTTGTTGTTGTTGTTGTTGTTGTTGTTGTTGTTGTTGTTGTTGTTGTTGTTGTTGTTGTTTCAAAACTTTATTCTCACGATAGCCAGTGGCCAATAAGAGATAATATTGTAAGAAAGGAGAAAGAGTGAGGAAGAATTGGGTGGGCAGGGCCTAGGGGTTAATGACTACTTAAGTGTACGGGCAGGGGTGGTCGCCACACGAGCATACAGAGTTGTGTACTTAAGTGTACGGGCAGGGGTGGTCGCTACACGAGCATACAGAGTTGTGCAACAGCAGGGATATCTGGGAATTGAAGGGAGTACGAGAAGGGATTTCGCGAAGCTGGGTGGGCAGGCAATTAAAGTAATGAAGGGCCTTGTACAGGGGAGAATGGAGACAGCGGTCAGTCCGCGGAGTTGGCAAGTGCCAAGTACGAGAGCGACATAAATTATACGAAGGTTGCACGTTGCTAGCAGTATGCAGCGAGAGTATATGTGGTGGGGCATAATTGTGGTGCAGAGAATGCGCGAAGAGTATATTAAAGCGTGAAAATAATGTTGGCCATTTGATGCGATGCAAAAGGTGGGAGTGTTCTAAGTGTGTGTAAAGGGGAAGGTGGAGACATATTCTGGCGGCTTTCCGCTGGAGTCGTTCTAGCCTGTCAAGGGAAGTGTGGGACAACGGTGTGAGAGCATTGCTCGCATATGAGAATATAGGTAGTATGTACATGTATGTCTGATAGATGTGAGATAAAGAATCACTGGTGAGTGTAGACCTTAGTCTAAAAAGAATATTGAAAGACTTGAGTGATTTTTTGACTATGTATTCAACATGCTCCGTCCAACGGAGGTCATGCTGAAAGATTATTCCGAGGTGTTTGTGTTTTTGTGCTACGGTAAGCGGACTATTCCTGAGGGTGATGTTGTTGTTGTTGTTGTTGTTGTTGTTGTTGTTGTTGTTGTTGTTGTTGTTGTTGTTGTTGTTGTTTTTTTCTTTATTAATTTTGAGTTCGCTAAAACCAAACGGACAGAGCTGTCCAGTGACAACGGAGCGAATGATGAGCGTCACAACCACTATGCATCATCTCGGGGCAAAATGAGACAGACTAAAATGAGGGTTTGCACAGCACTAGTACATAGAGGGGAGTACGAGAACAAAGGCGCGGCAGGAGTTTAAGCAAGAAAGCAATCAACGCAAGAGATGTGTTCGTGCACCAAAACAAGAGAGAGAGAAAAAAGAGAGAAAGAGTTACACTTATAAAGTCTAACAAATGCGGGCTGAGACCTCTACAACAGGGTTGTACGCCTGAAAACACGCGCTCGAATTATCAAGCAGATTGTCCGAGAAACAGGGAGAGAGACAGGTAGGCCGGGTATCATCACTAGGCATCAGACAGGCATACAGTCAACTTCGCGAATAACGACTGCGGATATAACGACAATTCGCGAATAACGACCAAATTTCCATGCCCAGAGCAAAGACCCATCTAACTGTCCCCTCCCTCTCTTATTGGCCACAGGCCATCGTGAGAATAAAAGAATTCAAACTGTATACATTTAACTTCGGATATAACGACTATCTGAATAACGACAATTCTCGTATAGCGACATGCTTTTAGTGCCCCCAGGTCATATTCACTGCTTGAATAACGACTTTCTGGGCTTTTGACAGCTATTTCAAGTACCTGTCATGCAGAAGTACCAGAACCTATGGTGATGGATATAAAGGCACACATGCAAGAAAATCCAGCCAAGGGGGGGGGGGCTTTTTCTTCCTTTTTTATGTTGGCTTCAAAATTGTTGGATTTACCAGCACACCTACATGACATGTATATGTATACAATGTACAGTGCGTATCGGTTATAGCGTGGTCGTGTAAAAGAATATACCGGTACTGCCTACAAGAATGAACGCTCATGTTTTCATAATCATAACATGGATTTCAAGTGCACATTTATTCTTACAAGCAATTTTATCCCATAGTAGAATATATCGGTCCTAAGAATGGACTTTGTGTCGCGAAACATGCCAGATTAGTGCAAAGTGTATCGCCTGTAGTAATAACATCTGTCCAATTCCGTTCTGATCTGACTCTCGTTGCGTCGTAGTGCTGCAGATTCCAATGTTGTGGTCATGTAACCCATGCATAGCCACATGGTAAGCCTATGGGACTATGACCAGCCACATGCACAGAAGTACTGCGTTGCATGTACGATGATCTTCCTGCCCATGCGCATATGCATATGATATGCCACACTTGATTTATCGTGTGTAAGAAATATCGGAAATAAGAATAGAAAGTCGTTTTTCAAACACCCACGCTATAACCGATACCTACTGTACATGTAGTTGTACATGATTGTACAGTAATCATCATACATGTACATGTCTCTGGCCCTGTAGATGGCTCAAAAAGGCATATTTTTCAATTGACTGAAATATGAAAATAAAGTACACATTAACATAGAGCAAGAAAAGAGCTTCATTTTGATATGCATGTCATACTATACAAAATATGGGTTCACATACATTCAAATGGGACTTCGGTTATAAGGACACTTCGCGAATAAGGACACTTTTCTGATGCCCCGCCGCCGAGTGTCGTTATAAGCGAAGTTGACTGTATAATGAAAATATGGCGATAGTGATCTGTCTGACCTCAAAGGTTCATGCTGTGTGGAACAGCAGCAGTGCGAAATTGGGCCGGGTGCGGTACCTCGCTGGGCACGCATTCCTTCTCCACGAGATGTCCAGAAACCAGACTGTAGCCACATGTAGCTGCCGTAAGGTCCTCGTTTAAATGCTAGACCTCAATGCGCACGCCCTAGGGACAAATTAAAAATCCTGTAGAGATCCGGATGAGCCGCCTTGAACAGGACTGAACAGACGAAAGCTGTTTGCAGTGCGCCGTGCAAGACCAGAGAGTCAGGAAAGCCCGTGACCTGTTTCAAGTGATGACTTGCGCGTAACGTCATGACTCTCATTTTACTTTAGTGTGCAATGATGTGTGAACAACTGAACATACTTAGTACTGAACAATTATATCATGGTCTTGCCTGGGACACTTTCACGTGGATCATAACATCGTTTTTCCAAGCCCTGCTGCTGTGTGGGTGTGGATATCATTGTCTAAGATTCCTGCTATTCTTGCGTCCGAGTAGTGTAGACCAATCATTTCCCAATTCCGACGGTCTGCCTATGAAAAAAATGTCTGCTTGCCCTGATTCGCAACAACGGACAACCTCCGAAGACTCAACTATCTCCTCGAACACGTTTTCCTTGATGAGCGATCATTCAGTGCACATACATGTACACGCAATTACTGTACGTTTCGCTCACATCTTGCTGCCCTACATGTATGTGTTGCCCTTGGGACCTCTCTACATACGCCTGATACATACTTGTTCTTCATAAGCTGTTGGCGGAGATTCCCTCAATTTAGCCTAAAGGCCTGTGGAAGATCCATGAATACAAAATTTTACAATACAACAAACCACATCAATTTTGTTGAGGAGCGCCTTATGGTGCACGTGGTAGCCCTAGATCCCCCAGGCGTCGCGGAAGTGCAAGTGATCTACGGTCCTGGGTATTGACGGGTCAAGAAGAGCGGTCGTCTGACAAACCGACATTTAAATCCCAATGAAAACACGCGATGCACGCACCTGGGCTTTTGGATGGGCAAACAAGAAACTTAATGTCAAGGCGGCCCGTGACCTTTTTACAGCTCATAAACACTAGCGGTGTTCACATACACCACACATGGATAACCGTATCAGTGTCTGAGCGCTGCACTGACGTTCGGAAACGCGTTCCGCCTAGGTAGTGTCTAGAAATCAAAAATTTAATTTAATTGACAGTTTTCAATCCGGGTTCAGTTCGACCCTGTGGAGCACGGTAAACTTGGCATCCAGAGTTTGTACTTTCGGGCCATCTACATGTACCCGTATACATGTATGTACAATGTTCTGTGATCGTGGATTGAAACCCATAGAAGAGTTCTATAATGTCATGTATTATAGTGCCTCTCATCCCAGGCAATTGAGTTGGCTATGTAGTGGATTCCCCCCTCCCGACCCCCACCCCCCCCCCCCCCCCCCACTGTACTTCAGGTTCAAGATCAAAGAGAAACTGCGTAACGAGGTGATTTGGCTTTTTAACATGGTTGTAAAATGACATTTTTTCAGCCATTTCTAGGTAAGCTAAGTCCAAATGAATTGTTGCAAGTGGAATTGCTACCTTTCATGCCCATTGTGTCATAAAATGGGAATGATCCCACCTTGGAAAGTGTCTTGAATCATGCCCTACTTTCATAGTATTCTCAGGATTCAAATACTGGGTTGTCATTTGTTAACAGATTTGTAAAATGGCATCACAAACTGGGATATTCGGTCATCAATGTTCTGAAGTTGATGGATATCACTTCATGGATTGCTATAGTGGATTAAAATTAATCTATCAACTGCATTTTATGCTGCAAAAGCCGTGTTTTTGAATTTGTAACTAGTGGCTGTGTCATACGGTGGAATTGGATAGGTACCATAGCATCGCAGCCATGTTTTCGTTCTCACAGAGTGTATTCCGTGACCTACTGATCTTCATTATTGTCTTTAGTGATGGCAAGACGGCCTGACGTCGTCCAAAGGCCCTGAGGAGGCAATTCATTGCTCTCCTTGTCCATTCAGGGGCTTATTTTACGCATTTTACACAAAATGGCAAAGCACCCACCACTAGGGTCCAGCGGATAATGCTCCGAAAATGTTCGTATAATGCTAATCATAATGATCCTAAAACTACCTTGTAATGCTGATTATAATGCTTCAACAAGGGCTATAATGCTCTTGGTTTGGAACAAAATGGAAGAAAAGCTGCACATTGTCAAACTTCTAGGAAAGGATGCATTTAGCCGATTTGCCTCTGAAGCTGCTACAATATCTGAGCCAGGGACTACAGAAACCACCCTATGGCACTTTTTGGCGAAATTTTTTTTTCTCTCAAAATGTTGGTATAGTATGGTAATGTGCTCAAACAAAATTTCAAGTTGATCTGCGATGGTAAAATGTGCCTAACCACCTATTTAATAACGGCATATCAATTGAGCGATATAGAGCAAATTTATGTACACAGTATGTAATGTTCTTTGTATATCTTCATTCTTGCTAGTTAGGCAGTTCAAATGTATAGTGAACTATGCCCTCAGCTTCATCCAGTGACGCGTGCGCGCCGTCCACTAAATCTCGGTAGTACTGCCGCTCCTCTTGTGCTAGCGATGTGTGCGAACGCAGGGCCTGGACACTACATTCCGTCTCTTCCTCTGTACGGGCGACACGAATTTTGTACCGCAGATTGTCACACAGTGCGCATACGTCTGTCCTTGGCTTCATCACTTTGATGTGTGCTGCCTGTCTCCTCCAAATGTGGCAAAATGGCCTGTAATGAACAGGCGAATACTGTGTGACGGTCTTGGTGTAGATGTTGTATGCAGACTTCTTGTTCTCGGATGCTGGTAAATATACTGGAGGGTCCTCAGCACGACCTCGCTCCGCTGCAGGTTGAGGTAGACCGTACATGTTAGCATAATTATGACTAAATAAACTGCACTACATCCTGCTCTATGTCTGCTGAAATGGCCAAGTGCTCTGGTGTTCTCCCAGTCAAGCCATGTTGTGCCAGTTGAACGACTCCTTTGTTTGCCTTTTTTGAAGGCGCTTCATTACATGACTTCCAACACTGCATGAACTGCCATGAACACGTCTTTGCACAACTCGTAACCACGTACATGATAGCGGAAATAGAAAGGTCGATCACCACGGCGCCAGTCATCGACTTTCGCATGCTTCCAGTCAGTGCGCCCAGAACAAACTGCTTGAACTGTTGAAGCGCTTTTTCGATTCTCGCAGTTTAGAGACTTCAAATATGTAGTCCTCGAGCTGCTGCTCTGGGATGACTTTCCAATGATTCTTCGACTTGCATCCACAGCCTCTCTCAATCCCATCGCGTATGTCCGAGGAGACCACGCTTCACCTGCTCCGTCGTCGGTGGCTCAGGTGCGGGGGTATCTGGTTCGTCATCCGATTCCGAGTAGTCGGTGTCACTCTCCGCGTTTGAAATTTCCGAGCTGTCGGGGCTTGGCGTTTTCGACACAACACTAGCAGCACTCGAGCTTGCTGTGACTCCACACGTCTTCTTCTTAGGTGGCATATCATCGCCGTCGCTGTCAGCATCGGTGTCGGAATCGCTCGCGGACGACTCGCGGGTGCCAGCGCTGAATCCGTAAAAATTCTCGTCGTCCGATTCAAGCGCCTTCGCATCAGGGACTAGTCAACTCCACACAGAATCGAGCTGCGTCGTCTACTAGATGTTGTAGCCATAATCAATCACAGTAAGTGGAGCCTCATGAGTTACTCGACAATCGCTCGAGCTCGGAATCCTTCCCCGAACACCTAACAAGAGGACAGCTCTTGAGTCTTGTCAAAACAAAAGTGACGAGTTCTGCGCTTCGCGTAACTTTGAGTCGCGTGACTTTGAAACGTCATAACTTGATTTTGATATCAAACGTCGTAGGGCGGTTTCTATAGTCCCTGGCTCATCTCGCACGAGCTCCACCACTTCTTAGCAGTATAAGACATGATCGCGTCTCCATTGCAACTTTGATGCAAGGCTGTGGCTGAATAGTGGGTGTAACGTTATCAAATCTTTTCCCTTGCTTGTCCATGCAGTGAGAGGTGAAACCATTATTGCTGGTGATCATTTGGATGCTGGAAGCTTATCATGGGAAGTGGTATTCCCGCCTGCAGACAAGCTGTCACTACTTCCACTCTGTGAAAAGGTTTCTTCATCTGAAACAGCTCACGTGAGGCCAGCTCCTGAGAGACGAACTCAGATCGAGATCCCTCCCATTTGCGGAAATCCGTGACACTTGGTCAGAAGTTACTTTGCCGCTCTACATCCTCTGCTTGCGCTGTCTTCTTCTTCTGAGGTTGCGTGGAGACAAATGGTTGGCCACAATATTTTCTAATAGCATTTGACTGTAGGCCTTGTATTATAATCGTTCACGACGAACTGTACGTGCTTCACCAGGAAAGTAAAACACGCGCTCCTGAGCACTCAAATCGACTTGGTACTGCGTCCATGAGTTCTTTTCGAGCCTGCTGAGCTGGACTCGCCAAAGGCAGTTATTTGGAACAAGCTCTTTCTGTTTATAGCCGCTCCTTCATCCAGGTCCAAATTTATCAAAGGATCAGTGTTTACTTCAGTATCGCTAGAGATGCTATGGCCAGAGCCTATGGCATAGTAGGAAGACTCCTCTTCGTCTATTTTGATATTCACTTCGCGGACGTCTAGTCTCCTCCATGGCTTTCCATGATTTCTAAAAAAGAACTACTTGTAAATCATCGTTACGGATTTTGTGTAACAGCCTCAGTTGCAATTTGGGCATGCTACATCGCCTGTACATTTACCCGACTACATATACATTGCTACATAAAGACTTAACCGGTATGTAGCAATGGCATTACATGTAAGTAGTCAGGTAAATGTAGCATTTGTGCTAAAGGTGTTACGTGTCTACAAATTACAAAATCATGTACCGTTAAAGCACATGGCGCTGCACCTCATGGCTTTAGCCGATTGTTGCCAAAAACCTGATATTTCCCGACATTACCCACAAAGAAACTCGTTATGCCGCTCAAACCGTCATAATGCTCGTGTTGTTCCTTTCTAATGCTGCACAATGCTCTGATGCTCGGATAGTCCCATAATGCCGAATATAATGCCGGCATTCTCCGCTGGACCCTACCCACCACTATTTATATCGACGTGCCAGGGGGAATTAAATTATATGCACCAAATTTCCTGGTCAATATTGATCTACGATGATCTGGCTCTCATTTGCCACCACCCATGTTTCTATACAGCCATCCGCAGCAGAGAAGCAGCCAGAAGAAAAGCAAATTTTACACATTAATTTTGTTAAAAAATGCCAAATATTAAAAAAAGCCAAATCACCTCGTAGTACAGTTGCAAATAATCCACGTGGAGACAAAAAAATAGCAACAAAAACATTCACGGTTCGCGTCAGACTCGGCTAGAGGCCGAGTTTTCGGCAAAAAAATCAAATGTCACATTCTATATCAGTGGAATGTTGTGACAAAAGGTTATCCCTCGCAGAACACCATTCAGGATCTCCACCTGACTCCAAGAGTATCTCGGTTCTAAAGTATGCACCGTAATCTCGCGCATATACGACCATGGTCTTATAATCTAAAAGTCGCTGTTTTCGGTCCTTTCACAATTGCATTTTGTTCGAATATAAGACCATGGTATTACACGCGAGAGACAAACATCGCATCGACATGTACATGTGCAAGTACGCATATTACTGGTTAATGCCAGTACAATGGAACCATGCAGGCAGGCACAGTGGGTTGGTCAAAGACCATGATTGAGATACGAGAGGTACCTGGTTCAAGTCCTGCCTGGGAGCGGTTTTTTCCAGCCGTGCTGCTACCCACAGTCAACTGGGAACTTGTGGCCAGGCACAAGGGGTACATGGATGCAGCTAATGGGGTCGTTCTTGGCACATGTGCCAGTGGTTGTGAGGCTTACCCACTCACCCCCACCGTTAGGCGCTGCATCTGCCGCTAGAGTTTACCGGGTGTTAGCGGCCGTCGTGAGTTCCCTTCGGGAACGGACACGATAATTTACTTTTTTTTTAATGGAAAAGAATTCGGGTGGACACACCCATTCCCATAGCGCTGCATATCACATCCGAACCAGTTCCGTTATTTTACAACGTTTCGGCACTTGGCCATCATCAGGTAATAGCAATGAATACCGTGGAAGCCACACAAGAGCAGTATATACGCAGCGTGTAGCGCCAAAAAAGATGCGAATTATGTCACCTAATATGACAGAGAGAGAGAGAAAAGGCGCAACTAGCACATCACGGAGGAGAAGCAGCAGAAGGTAGCGCGCATTGTGCTCTGTGAATGGCGTTGCGCAGAGTGTAGCGCCAAAAAATAAAATGATGCGAGTTATGTCACCTCTATACAGAGGGGGGGGGGAGAGAGAAGGTGCAACTGTGCACATCACGGGGAAGAAGAGCGCGCCGTTGTGCTCTACGAAGTGAGGGCACATGCCAAATAATTATGGTGTTAATTCTAGCACAGGATCTAGGAGGGGAGCACGGAGCCCCATGAGGCAATGCACTATGAGGTTAAAACTTCCATGCCAAACTGTTACCACCAGGGACGCGACGAGGCATCAGGAATAGAATGGTTTTGAGTGACCCACCTCATATTATAATTATTCAGTGATATTGAAGTAGCAGCAGGGGAAGCTGAGAAAATTCACAACAAATCCCATCCGGTGCTTATGTTCACATGGGGCTTGGCATCACGAATCTCAATCGCCTCGCGCAGTTTGCGACGGGCTCGATCAGGCTCTCTTCCTATTACTTCAACTGCAGAGAATGCACTTTGCCCATAGTTAAGCTTACATCCAGGGTGAGTGGTGCGAAAATGTTGGCCCCATGGCTTGTCGAGTTCCTGGCGTCTTGCCTCACCATTATGTTCTTCCAGGCGAGTTTCCAGAAAGCGGCCAGTCTCACCAACATATTGTTCCGGACATTCTTTGCACTTCAGCTGATATACAACATTCTTCTGCATACATACATCCTGTCCCCCGGATATACACGAGATACATGGCCCCTTTGGGCGACCTCTCTTTTTCGGTTGTAGCGGATTTGCAGCCTTGACACATAGAGGAGGAACGAGGGCGGAGCGACACAATGTGCGCCTCAGGCTACCAGTGTGCTCATATACGACTCTAACCGGAATTTTATACTTTCTGATTGCTTTATTCACTGCTTGATGTACTTTATCTGACTTATATGGAAGCTTTAGAAATGCGCAGCATGGGTTGGCATGGCGACGACGCTTTGGCCTTATGGAGGCAGTGCGTGCCTCTTCAATGATTTTCTCTGGGTAATTGTTCAATCTTAATTGTTCATGAACCCTCGCTTCACTTTCTGCACGCATTCTGGTATTCGATGAGAGCCTCTGAGCTCTTAGGAATTGTGACGAAGCAACTGCCAATTTGATATGGTGGGGAACTGCCGAAGTATAATCAATGAGTAGACCACTAGCACATGCCTTCTGGTACAGCTTGTATGCCAGCTTGCCTTCCTGGATCATAATTGTGATATCCATATAATTTATGGAGCCACTCACCTCGCTGAGCTCATATGTGAAGTTGATACTTGGGTGTGCAGAGTTGAAATGCTGCACAAACCGCATCAAGCTCTCTCTGCCGTGGGTCCATAGCAGCAGGATATCGTCGATGTAGCGTTTGTAGAGGAGCGGTACTAACGGAGAATCCTGCAGAAGCCTGGCCTCAACCGGTTTTTTAATGGAACCATGATTAACCTCGTGTAGTTACGGTGATTTCGTTCACTTAGTAGTGAATGTTCTTACAAGCGAGAGTGGTCTTATTCGAAAATAAGAACATGTCCTTAAATGCGCGAGATTACTGTAAAAATTTACAATACAGTCAACTTCGCTAATAACGACAGCGAATATAACGACAATTCGCGAATAACGACAGGATTTCCATGCCCAGAGCAAAGTCCCATCTAACTGTAATACATAATAATAATAATAATGAGACTTTGGGTATTACGACACTTCGCGAATAAGGACACTTTTCTGATGCCCCGCCGAGTGTGGTTATATGCGAAATTGACTGTACTTAGAAGCAGTCGACGTGAAGACACGAATGATAAAAAAATACCGATAAAGAGAACAAATTCTGCCGCCATCGCAACACAACAACGAAGTCAATAAAGTGTTCCAAAAAAATTGAACTGAAGGTTTTCCACGCATTCATGACTTCTTAGTTGTGTAGTGATGACGGCAGAATTTGTTCTCTTTATTCCTATCTTAGTACAATCGTGGCCTGTGAAAATGTCGCCTGTGTTGCACATCGGATCATAACATTGGGTGGCCATTAGGCATATGCGGATAATGCCGGCAGAAAAATTGGCAGAATTCGGTACTTTTTCTGGTAAGTTTCATGCATGTTTGGTATGTGGATAAAGAAATGGAGCATAATTCGAGGAATTGCCTGCCATAAGGTTTGTATGGTTCTGCCAATTTCACTGCTTTTCGAGCAGAATCTGCCACCTTTTCGAGCATTATCCGCACACCCTAGGGCCACACACCCGTTTGATATCGATGTAAATTAATACAAATACAAATAAAAAATTATTGGGAAGAAAAGGACCAAGAAACTACAAGTTGCGCTAATAATGTCCACTAACACCATCAGTTACTTGACGATCAGCTCATGCTATAACATTGCACGACACAGACCAACGGTAACTGGCGTCCTTCAACAAATTGCCAATCCGCTCTAGCACGTCTTGGAAGCGCACTCCAACAGCCAGTTCCAATTTGGAAGGCTCTGAGTAATATGAATAACATAGGAGCGGAAGTTGCGCGCAACCAAGACAATCGCAAACTTAGAGCCTTAGCTGTCAAGAACGTTGGCGGATGTACATGCTGGTCTTGCCAGTATCGTCACCGACATGCACTTACATCCGCCAAAGCCCTTCACAGCTATACTATTCAGCTTGTTCTTGTCTTGGTTGCGCGCCCCTTCCCCTCCCCTTTTATTCCTATAATTTAGAACCTTCCAAGTTGGAAGGCTACTGGAGTGCGCATCCAAGACGTGCTAGAGCTGATTGGCAGTTACAGTCTACAGGGGCGTACACCGCTCGCCTCCAGGAGTGGTTCCCATGCCAACTGATGCACCAACATTCACACAATTGAAGTGCTGTTTTTCGTATCCCACGGAGTTTCTGCATATTCTCCTCAGGCTGGGTGAAATTAAGGGTGCGTTCTTAAATCCTCTCGGGAAAGTTGGAGACTCTCCGAAAAGTTCGAGAGCTGTTCTTATATCCTCTCCGAATTTTAGGAGGCTCTCCAAAGCTCTCCAAGCTCTCCAAGCTTCAGTTGAAACTTGGAGATTCCCGCGGTTTGGGATCAGCGCATGCGAACTAGGCTAAAACAGAAAAGCCAAGTGTTGATCATGAGTGTACGCATTTCCCTTTTCGCATACGCACAGCGCATACTATATTCGTGGCACTCAAGATCGCGGCCCCTTTGGCGCTTCATTTTGCTTGACATCTGCACAATATCTCCGAATTCTTCGAGACCCGTTCTTGAAGAATCCCAGTTTCTTCGACTTCTCTTTTCTTCTTCTCCTAGAAGCTAGAGAATTTAAGAACGCACCCCTACATCCACAAGCTGCTGGACGATGATGTCATTACTACGCATTATTTTATGATTTTTAAAAAAGGACAGAAGCTTTCCCCGTTTTATGGATGTTTTGTTCAACATGACGATTGCATGCGGTCTTGAAAGCTGCCTAAGTTTCGAATCATCTGGAGCAAACATCACACAGGGCAAGCAGAAGCCACCATTGCATGCCTGTCAAAAGACTACCCAGGGTAACTCCTCTAACAAGGGTAGTTGAGAGTGGCGCTGTTTGCCATCCGTCTGGACACGCACAGGAAGCGAAATCCTTCGCCTTCGGTGGCGCACAATGATTGTCGATGACGGAAATCTTTTCCGTGTCCAGCAAATTTCGGGGGACTGGATTCCGCTGTGGACGTCGACTTTCAGAATATCCCGTCCAACACACTTCCATGTTGTGGTGAACACTTTCACCTCTGCGCCCTGGGTTCACTCTTGCATCTAAAGGGCTACATGCTTCTACACGAACTCACACTCATCACAGCGACCTTGCCATAAATAGTAAATACTTTCAAGCTTCTATCTTTGCCTCTCTCTCCAAAACTGTAAAAGTCAAAAAGCCCCGAAAAAGGATGGCACATGCGCCTCACAAGCGGAGCTGGGGAAAGCAAATGACGTCGCGTAGAGCCGACGTGAAAAAAGGGAAGTAGTAAAATTATAACTAAGTAATCGAGATTCAAATCACGAAGCTCGCGTAGTCTACGCGACACACATGTCATTGAAGTTAGTTTTGGATGATCCAGCAGCTTCCAACAACGGTCGCTCTACAGCTTCGCCGACGATTTCTTCCTCAACGCTGCTCGTTGGATGCAGACTTCGCTTGCAAGTCAGGTGCGTCTGCATTCTCATCTATCGCTTGACCTTCGCCACTAGCACTGGCTACACGCTTTGTCTGCAGCTCAAAATAGCTCTGAATAGAGCGCTGGCCCTCTGGATGTCGACGCTTCATTTTTTCTTTTCCACAAAGCGAAAGCATTGTCAAAACACGACCAACTAATTACTTTGTCAAAACAAACTCCAAGGGAAAATTTGACTCTCAGATCGAGGAATCCGGCAATGTAACTACAGTAGAGACTTTGTTGAACCCAGTTCAGTACGCTGTGTCCCAGCACTACTTTCACACCTGGGCTAGTCACCGTCCTTGATCGGACCGTCAGGCGGATGCCAGGCATGCACTTGCACTGTGAGCGCTGGGCCTGGATCAACAAATTCTCTGTACCCACATGGAATTTTTTTACTGGTTCCCGGGCATCCCGGGAACCGCCCTATGTACGCCCCTGGTCTACTTCGCGTATAACGACACTCGGCGGGGCATCAGAAGTGTCCTTATTCGCGAATTGTCGTTATACCCGAAGTCCCATTATATGTATTACAGTTGGATGGGACTTTGCTCTGGGCATGGAAATTCTGTCGTTATTCGCGAATTGTCGTTATATCCGCAGTCGTTATATCCGCAGTCGTTATAAGCGAACTTGACTGTAGTTGTAACACCGGAATAGCGTAACCCAAATTTCCTTGCGACATGTATTTTCTTTTTTTATAATAGCAATAAAGAGAACAAATTCTGCAGTCATCGCCACACTACAACGAAGTCATGAAAGTTTACCAGAATTAATTTTCTT
>NW_027044774.1:0-14000 GCF_964019385.1 Sycon ciliatum | reverse complement strand
CTCACCGTCATCATTCATCCCAGCAGCGCCGTCAACAACTAAGCGACTGAAGTCATCAACATTGCAGTCCGGGTAGAACGGCTGAAAAACCCCATCAACACACCAAAGAAGAAAAAAAGAACGTGCACTGGATTTTCTGAGTGATGAAATTCAACCTCCAGCATACTAGTGCCGGGTATGCACTGGCCCACCTCATTCACACCCCAGCAATGAATGGTAAACGGGCTGAAACCTACTGCTTACCATCCTATTCAGTACTTCAGCAGTACCGTATTTCCCGATTACAAGTTCCCCCTCCCCATTTTCAGGTTTAGGCAAAATTGATTCGATATATTATTGTAATTGACTTCAGCAGCAAGTCATGCTCGATTGTAAGTCGCACACTTCTTTTTTTACAGTTGAAATTTAGTGTAAAAAGGTGAGTCACATTCGGGGAAATACGGTAATTCAGTCTATTTCCGTAAATAGAGTCGGTGCCCTGCGTGTCAGTCGTGAGTCAGTCAAGTGTCAAGTCAGGTCGGCTGGAAATCTTCGAGCTCCAGTGTGGAGAGCAGCCAACTTTCTTATGTTCTCTATACATTGAAAGAATGAGCAGGGTGAACGCACACCTTTCTATTGCGATAACAATGTTTACCTTGATCCATCTATCCCACGTTGGCCGGTCGGTATGCACTTGCCTTAGGCCACAGCGAATTGGTCGGACGTCTTCGCCAATCTCTGCAAAGTGCTGGCATCCGGTGCTCCTGCAGTGCGGCTGGTTATGAAGCTGGCATCGCCTGTCATCGCGGCACAGACACGCAATGCTGGGATGGAGGCGCGGCAGGCGCTGGCCATACAGCTGCTGCAGCTCTGTGGTGGCACTGAGAATGAAGCGAACAACAGACTCGCAGTGATCTATTGTCTTCTCGCTCTTGTCGCTGTCCACTGTGATGCAAATGGCTGTGGAAGAATAGGAGAGTTGAAGCTGAAACTCATTCTGGCACCTCATGGAGACGTTGAGGCCCATGCGCAAATCCTTCGTCCGGTGCGGTTGGTACTTTTGCAAGCATCGCACGGTGATTCGGGCAAAATGCGCTTGAGTGATGCTCCTGTCTGGATCTTCGTCAACCAAGTAGAGCGGCGCGGATTTGGACTCTAGCGCTTGTGACGGCTTACACTGGGCAAGGGCTGGCACATAATAGACTTTGTACCCCACACAAAATGGATCATCTTCGCCAGCATCATAGACTACGCCATGAGACGCTAGCAGTGAAAAAAGACTTCGGCGCTGCTCCTGAAATCGCACCAGACCTTCCGTGGCCTTCTCCTGCTGCCATCTGTGAATGGCTAGCGACTCACACAGGATACCATTCTTTAGCAGCTTGTACTGCTCCTTGAACTCGGCAGCTTGCTTGTACGACAACGGTGCTGGCCAAAGGACAGCCTTGGATGCTGACATCAGCCATGGGGTGCTAGCTAGAACCTTTTTTCTTTGGCCAAAATCTTCGGCTGCTACTCCTTCTGCCATGGCTTGTGGCTGAGATTGTGACGTGGGCGCTGCTGCTGCTGCTGCTGCTGCTGCTGGTGATTGTAGTGGTGCTGCTCGTGGTGTGGATGCTGATGATGCTTGTGCTGCTCCAACAGGTGGCATACAAGCTGTAGCAGATGGAAAGTGGCTACCCTCATCATCAAAGACAATGAGATAGCCAAGCGACTGGTTCAAGCTCAAGAGACGAGGCACATCCACGTCAGTATCACCAAATGCATCCTGAGCGATGCTGCATACCCTGTCGTAGCTCATGATGAACGATGACGTCTTTTGTGCAATCGCCTCCAGCACCTCTGGGAATGGCAGCCACGAGATTGGCAACTCCTCTCTGCGACGGGATTGGATGACGCAGGCCAACTGTTCACGCAACTCTGCAACTCCTTGGTCAACTTTTGACCCAGACAGAGTGTTGTCAACAAAGATGATCGGATGAAGGCTGTCAGTATACTTCTTGCCGAGCATCAGTTGTTGCAGTTGTTTCCTTCGTTTGCGAACATCTTTCGACATACGATCCAGGTGTGTGCCTATGAGGAAAATCGGCGCTGTGCAGTTGTCGGTAAGTGCTTCGAGGGCTGTACATAGCCATGAGTCGATGACATCAAAGTAGGTACAGGCGGGTTGGCTGATGTTGAGCTGATTGTCCTCACCATCTTCATCAGTCAAGATGTCTGCATACGGTTGATCCAGTTCGATGCTGGCATCGAAGACGACGCAGTACGTGGTGCGTTCGGGTGAAAACACAAGGTCGTGTAACGCGTGGAATGGCATCTGCCCTGCCAAATCCCACACGTCAACAAACAGTGTGTTCTCACCCAAACCAGAAGTCTCATTCAGACGCTTGAAAAACGTGCCCCAAACTTCACCAGCTGCTCCAGCTGCCAGACGTTGGAAGGCGTTTGTACCGCTGACATCACTTTGCCGAGAGTCAGCTCCAGCACCGATTATTTTGTCGACGATTGAGGCAGACAGCAGGGCTAGGTGATGCGACGCATTCGTTGACTCCAATTGGTACACTCCTCTTTTGTTCTTATTCAGGGTGAAGGTAAGCTTTTCCATGTCTATGCCAAGTGTACTGGCGGTCTTCGTGAACTTCTTGTCTTGCAGTGACCTCAACACTCCAGTTTTTCCACCGCGACCAGGGCCCATGAGTAGTACTCGCTCGTAGACAATGTCGGCGACGCAGCTTGAGAACACTTCCTTCCTCCTCTGCTCATTCATAGGACTTCTTTCTACATCGCATCACAAAAACAAAAAGTACATCCACTTTCTCAGGCACTTGAGAGAGACTAGCCAGGAACTACATGTACTACAATTAGAGAAGTATTTTTAAAACTGTAGTAAAGGTGGAATCCTGATAATTCGAACCTCAAAATGCCAGGAAAAAACTTCTAATTATCCGGACATTCTAATTATCCAAACATGAACCCACAACACAATATGTATGTCAAAATGCTCTCATGGTCACGCAGAGTTGCGCTATGGACCTTAGACACAGACTACGCAGATACTGAACTGACCGGCACAGCCTGCTCATGGAAACTGAACTGACCAGTACAACGTACAGTGAACTTCGAATTACACTTTGCTAACTTCGAATTATCAGCACAAATCCCACACATTTTCTATGTAAGTGGAATCTGTGGGACTTCGAATTAACCGGACATATCCAGTTCGAGGTTTGAATTATCAGAAATTTTTATGTGGGACTCGTATTGATAGAAATCGGTCCTGGAAAAACTTGTAAGTAAGCGGTATGTTTGAATTAAGCCATATTTGAATTATCAGGATTCCACCTGTATTGAAATGGAGAATGTAAATGCGCTCATCAGCAGTCACGATGCAACAGCCGAGTTGTGAATCAAACGTTTTCTTGTGGCATTCATCATGAATCAGTCACCAGAGTAAGGTGCAGCTAAAACAGAATCAGGACATTAACCGTATTTTCCAGGTACCGTATTTTAATAGTGAGTTCCACTGCATATTCCAATATATATATATATTCAAGTCTGCTTGAGCTGCTGCTCATGGGTAACGCATGGTCTTTTGTTCTACATGTATTGTCGTTCTTGCAACGCATTCTTTCATATCTCTCCCTCTTTGCAACTTCAAGACCTGTTGCTGATAGAATTTCGAATAAAACTCTGACTACAAACTTGAAGTTGCGCATTCCCGCAGCAATAATAGTGTTAAAAAGCACGTGTCTTTGTGCGTAGCCAAGATAATCATGGTGGTCCGGAGTGAGAATGCACAATGCAGGCGCAGTCCAAAGATATCCCTCAATTTGCAGTGGCCTATTTTCTGATTATTTTGCCATTGCCAGCCCAGGCCCATCGCACCGACTTTGTACGTGGGGCGGCCATGGAAGGGGGTCCGGAGCCCCATGACAACATTTCAAAAATTGAAGCCAATTGCAAGCATTTCCAGGAATTTTGTGCCATTTCAGTGTAACCGCATGAAGGACTTTTTGATACTGCAACAGACCACGATCGGGGACAAGAATTCTTCATTATTTGCGACGTTTGCGCTGAGCTGCAATCATCGCGCCTTGTTGCAGTGTGCTCCAAAAAAAGGCCAAAAAAGAGGGGCGCCTCAGCCACCCCAGCCGTACCGGCTGGGGTGCCTTGCCCGCCACTGGGTATGTTACTGTGTTGTCATGTAGTGCGCTAAACGGGTGGAGTACAAAGAGGTAATAATTGCTATTTCTACTGCACGCAACATCGGCAATGCCTGAATCCGCATTCATAAAGATTATAGGCAGCCGCCCAAGGAGTAACAGAGCTTTCCAGGTAAGGTGCAAAAGAAAGTTTAAGAAACCATCCACTACTGAATTGACCAGACAGGAAAGACTGCAGGTGCAAAAGAGCTTTACAAGCACCCCAGCCGCAACAAACTCTGTTAGACAGAACCGAGAAGGGATCAACTTTGCTTGTGCTTTTAAAAGATTTTTTTGATAAAAGGGGGTTTGTCAACTGACAGCTGCTCTATTTAGTTGCTATTCACTCTTTGCGCATGCACTGGGTGAAAAATTCTTCTATTAGTGAGGTCGAAAAAATTAAAATTATTATAATTTTTTCATGAAGTTGATTGCTTCAACGAGGAACACAAGCTTCTTGCCGAACTTGACACTTGACTGGCTCACGACTGCCGTCAGGAGCACACGAGGAACACGTCGCACCTTCCACTCGGCAAACCCGGTTTGCTTTTCAGGCAAAATCTTCCTAAGCCTGCTCAAGCTCAACTGATGAGGGGTGAATTCCCCGAAACACTGTGTATTTAGCAGGGAGTTGTGCTTTCTTCCAGGTTACCCGAGTGGAAGGTGCGACGTGCTCCTCGTGTGCTCCTGATGGCAGTCGTGAGTCAGTCAAGTGTCACGTTCGGCAAGAAGCGTGTGTTCCTCGTTGGAGCAATCAACTTCATGACTATTACTGCCGAAGTCGCAACTTCTAAGTTTGAATAATGTTTTCGACATCACTAATCTTCACTTGTTTGAGGGAAAGAGACAAACGGGAAAAGTCTGAAGAAAAAATTGACTTGAAGAATTTTTCATCCAGCGCATGCGCGAAGAGTGAATACCAACTAAATAGAGCAGTTGTCAGTTGACAAACCTCCTTTTATTTACAATGCAGTTGCGTGATGTCCACCACCTTCTGAACCTTTTTGATTATAAACTTACCAGCTCCAACTGTCGTCAAGATCATCCATATTGACGATATGAAACAAACAGACCCGCCAAGATGAGAAGAATGAGATGGTCAAACAGAAATAAACAAAACGGTTGAAAAGGCAACACCACAGACTAGCAGAAAATCAATATTCATTGGAAGATTATTTAACTAAATCCAAAGTGCTGTCATTTTGACCACTGTGTCATCAGAGACATCTTTCTGTCTTTGCCATGTTCGCAGGTTTCGCCTTTGCATGCGCTGCTGGACATCGATTGCGCATTGTGTTTTGTTCTACATGTATTGTCGTTCTTGCAACGCATTTTTTCATAACTATCCTCTTCTTTACAACTTCAAAAACTGTTGTTCTGTATATGAGAGTTAGGGAGCAGCGGAAGAGCACTATCGTCGGGAGTTAACGATAGGATTTCTAATTAAATTTTGATTACAACAGTTGCGCTTTGCCACAGTCATAAGACTGTTAGAAAACCTATGCCTTTGTGAGTAACCAAGACAATCATGGTGGTACGGAGTGAGTCGTACAAAGCAGGCGCAGGCCAAAGATATCCCTCACTTTGCATTGGCCTGTTTTCTGATTACTTTGCCATTGCCAGCCACTGGCTATGTTACTGTATTGTCCTCTGGTGCACTAAATGGGTGGAGTGCAAAGAGGCAATAACTACTATTTCTATAGCACGCAACATCCGCAATGCCCGAATCCGCATTCATGAACATTATTGTCAGCCGCCTAAGGAGTAAGGTGCAAAAGAAAACATCAATAACGAAATTGACTAAACAGGAAAGACTGCGTGTGAAAAAGCACTGTTTAAGCACATCACGGACACCCGACCCACCCCGGACTCTATTAGAAAGAACTGAGAAGGGATCAATATTGGACTCGATGGAGAGCCAAGGATAAATTTATAAAAGGGAAAAAGGACCAATGCACTACAAGTTATCCTATAATATTCACTAACACAGTTAGTTGTAGAAAGTTCAGGGCTCACAGCCGGTATGCCAAAACCTCGATTACGTGGGAGGACATATTGGATCTCATCACCATAGAAACGGGCACGCGTGACTGCGAAGCGCAGGCGCTAGGCGTAGCACTCACAGTCGCAAGGAGATTTTGACTTGCTTGGGCTGAGTTGCTGTGACAAGAACTGAGCCGTGGATGGTGAAGGAGACGGAGACAGTTCTCCATTTGTTTCGGTTGTTATTGTTTCCTTCCGAGTGGACTATTTCGCGAGCATTGTTGGCCTCATCGGCCGAATTCTTCCTTCAGACTGTCCACACACGGAGTCCTGCGAGGAGTAGCCCCGAGCAGATTCCTGCATTCGTTGAACACGAAAGAGTTCAACATCTACTGCCCGGCAGCTACGCCGCTAATGCACAGGCGCGGGTGACGGGATCGGGAGAGGACATGCACTCCTTGATGTTGAAGGCATGGAGCAATGATTCACGTAGTGTTCTAGTTTTAGTTTCTCCGCCGTGAAGTCCTGTTGTGTCCAATGTAAATAAACGCCTGGTCCGCTGCGAAGAGCCGCGCAACGCAGTAGTGACGATGTGGAGTTGTGAATTATTTGATTCGCCACCCCGTTTCGTTGCAAGAGAACACGTCCAGTGGCTTCGCCGTTGTGCTGGCCATGTATTTCTTCAGTCGGCCATAACTCCTGAAGGACACAGCGATGAAGCGCCAAGCGAGTAGCAAAACATTTCGAAAATTTGCCTTGCTGTACTGTAGTGTTGTTTCCGCATTCACAACCGGTCCAGCGCGCGCGGTTCTTCCTCGCACCTGTACTGCAGATAGCGTCGCCTTCGAAATGTTCGTTTGTACCCGTCTCTTGCCCGATTTTGATGGCCAATAGCTTAAAATTTTCAGTAGGAAAATTAGAAGAATTTGTCCGAGAGACTTTTCAATTTTAGGACAATAATTCATGTCAGAATTACGCCTGCACCAACTGATACTTTGGCCCCGTATGTACGCCAAACCGTATCGATTAAAACAAAAAACTCTCGGACAAATCCTTACAATGGGTATTGAGAGTATGTTCCTAGAGTTTGAAAGGCCTAGGAGAAAGCATCAGTACAAATGAACATTTTGAATGCACCCCACTTTCAAGCTTCGTGAGATATTTGCCCGATCGCATGTACACGATTCTGGCATACTGCCTGGCTCGCGTGACAGCTCGCGTGACAGCGGCCTGTCCAAAATGGCGCCCACGCTTTTGTACGCGGCTGTGAGCCCTGAAGTTAGTACCGTCAGTCAGAGCCGTGCAATGTTATCACATGACCTGATTGTTTAGTAACTACTGGTGTTAGTAAACATTATACAGTAACTTAGCATGGTGGTACGGAGTGAGTCCGCAAAAAGGAGGCGAAGGCCAAAGATATCCCTCACTTTGCAATGGCCTATTTTCTGATTACTTTGCCATTGCCAGCCACTGGCTATGTTACTGTATTGTCCTCTGCTGCACTTAACAGGTGGAGCACAAAGAGGTAATACCTGCTATTTCTACAGCACCCAACATCCGCAATGTCTAAATCCGCATTCATGAAGATTATAGCCAGCCGCCCAAGGAGTAACAAAGCTTTCCAAGTAATGTACAAAAGAAACATCCATTACTAAATTGACCAGACAGAAAAGACTGCGTGTGCAAAAGCACTGCTCAAGCACACGACCGACACCCCAACCGACACGGACTCTATTAGACAGTAGCAAGAAGGGATCAGTATGGGTTTGTGCTAAAGACTTTTTGATGATTATTAACTTACACCCTGCAGTTGCCATCAAGAACATCCGAATTGAGGACAAGATAGGAACAGATCCGTCATAGGAGATGGGAAGAGCGAGATGATCATACAGAAGTAAACAAACGGTTGAAAAGGTCACACCACAGACAAGCAGAAAATCAATAATCATCGAAAGATTTATACAAAAGAGAAAGACCAAGGAACTACAAGTTACGCTACACTGTCCACTAACACCACCAGTTACTAAACAATCAGCTCATGCGATAACATTGCACGACACTGACCGACGGTACTGACGTTCTACAACTAACTGGAAAACAGCTCTAGCACATCTTGGATGCGCACTCTAACAGCCTTCCAACTTTGAAGGTTCTAAGTTATAGAAATAACATTAGGAGGGGAAGCTCTGAGTACATTGGAAGATTATTCAACTAAAGAAAAAGTGCTGTCTTCTTGACCACTGTGTCATTAGAGCCCCCTTTTCGCCTCTGCATGCGCCGCTGCGCATCGATTGGGCATGTCCTTTGTTCTACATGTATTGTCGTTCTTGCAACGCATTCTTTCATAGCTCTCCTTCTTTACAACTTCAAGAACTGTTGTTCTGTATGTGAGAGTTGGGGAGCAGTGGAAGAGCACTATCTTCAGTAGTGAATGATAGGATTTCGAATAGAACTTGACGACAAAAGTTGCGCTTTCTAGCAGCCTTAATAGTGTTAGAAAGCATATGCCTTTGTGTACAACCAAGAAAACTTCTAGGTTGGTACGGAGTGAGCCCGTACAAAGCAGGCGCAGGCCAAAGATATCGCTCACTTTGCATTGGCCTGTTTTCTGATTACTTTGCCATTGCCAGCCACTGGCTATGTAACTGTGTTGTCCCGTGGTGCACTAAACGGGTGGAGTACAAAGAGGTAATAACTGCTATTTCTACGGCACCCAACATCCGCAATGTTTGAAACTGCATACATAAAGATTATAGCCAGCCGCCCAAAGAGTAATAGAGCTTTCCAGGTAATGTGCAAAAGAAACCATCCATCACTAACTTGAACAGACAGGAAAGATTGCTTGTGCAAAAGCGCTGCCCAAGCACACCACAGACACCCCAGCCGACACGGACTTTGTTAGACAGTAGCGAGAAGGGATCAGTATGGGTTTGTGCTAAAGACTTTTTGATGATTATTAACTTACTCGCTGCAGTTGCCATAAGGAACATCCGAATTGAGGACAAGATAGGAACAGATCCGTGATAGGAGATAGGAAGAGCGAGATGATCACACAGAAGTAAACAAACGGTTGAAAAGGTCACACCACAGACAAGCAGAAAATCAAGATTCATTTGAAGATTATTTAACTAAAGCAAAAGTGCTGTCTTCTTGACCACTGTCATTAGAGCCCCCTTTTCGCCTCTGCATGCGCCGCTGCGCATCGATTGTGCATGGCCTTTGTTCTACATTTATTGTCGTTCTTGCAACGCATTCTTTCATAACTCTCCTTCTTAACAACTTCAAGAACGGTTGTTCTGTATGTGAGAGTTGGGGAGCAGCGGAAGAGCACTATCGTCAGGAGTTAATGATAGGATTTCGATTAGAACTTGACGACAAAAGTTGCGCTTTCTTGCAGCCATAAAGGTGCTAGAAGGTATGTGCCTTTGTGTATAACCTAGAAAACTTCCATGTTGGCACGGAGTGAGTCCGTACAAAGCAGGCGCAGGCCAAAGATATCGCTCACTTTGCATTGGCCTGTTTTATGATTATTTTGCCATTGCCAGCCACTGGCTACGTTACTGTGTTGTCCCGTGGTGCACTAAACGGGTGGAGTACAAAGAGGAATTAACTGCTATTTCCACCGCACGCAACATCCGCAATGTTTGAAACTGCATACATAATGATTATACACGAAGTTGGGTGTGGTCCTCGAAAGAGTGCTCAATGCACTGGGGTGCAGAGCTTCATACAAAAAGAATAGGGCTTGAAAGTGATGACGTCAAAAACGGCCAGGGAGTAGTAAGTTGACATCAGATTTCTATTTTGGATCCACGAAGGTGTGACTTTGCTATTGCCTCAGTATGTGGGTGCATAGCAACCCACTCATGTCATATGCAGGGGTGACTTTTACTTCGCCACCAGTTGTAACCCCCGCCCCCAGTGGCCAAATCAGTCAGTTTCACTGGCTACGTCACCTTGCTGTGAGTAAGACGGCTTGAAATGTGCTTGGATCCATACAAAAACTGGATCCAAGTGGATCCAGTTTTTGAATTTTTGAAATTGTTGCTATGCTGTGACGTAGCACTTTCAAGCCCTTTAGAATGGGATACGGAGCTTGGATTGGCTGTGACTCAGAGTTTCACGCCTGTGGCGATCAGCAGACAGCAATGATTACAAAAACTCAATGAATATTCTTGATATAGTGTGGTAAGGTGCTAGTGGTATCAGAGAATTTAAGCACAAATAAGGTCAAGCGGTGATTCTATGCATGTACTTGCAAGATCAGCGCCAGACATCAGGTGTAATCCTGGTTTATATAACTGGAGGTGTGAAGTTAGATAGGTAGAATTTGTTCTCATGTCTGCACTTGGCCACTAGCTCCGATCGTTTGTTGATGTTCACCCTTCTGTCAGCATGCATGATCTCCAGCTTCTCACGTAGACAGAGAGGGCAGCGCTTGGTGGCATTGGAGTATGCTAGTGCTTGGGCGACAACTGACCAACTGATGCTGTACCCGGCATTCTTGCACTTCATGTCCCAGATGTGCTTCGACAACTCGGTACTCTTCTCCATTCGCTCATGCCTCATTGACGTCATGTGTCCGTCATATTGCTTCTTGAACGTCATTTCTGTTAGACCGATGTACTCTTTTCGTTCGTCTTTTCCGGTTTCTGTCACGCTGGCCTTGTATACGATTGACTGGATCTGGCAGTCTCCATGCATGGGGCAGTTAACTTTATCCCTGCAGTTGCATCTTTTCTCTGTTCTCTGTTGATAATCTTTCTGCGTCTTCCGAAAGACCGAATTGTTGTGCGCCTTTTGTACACCAGACATGTTCTGCATGCAGCTGTAACTTACTTTTACTGTGTTACTGTTGAATATTTTGTTTAGGCGAGATAGCAAAGTGGGAAATGTTTCTCGACAAGGTGTAAGAAGCTTTGCGTGACATTCGTGGCTACTGTTTTTTTGTACATAAAGGTTATAGCCAGCCGCCCAAAAGAGTAACAGAGCTTTCCAGGTAATGTGCAAAAGAAACCATCCATCACTAAGTTGACCAGACAGGAAATATTGCTTGTGAAAAAGCGCTGCCCAAGCACATCACAGACACCCCAGCCGACAGAGACTCTATTAGACAGTAGCGAGAAGGGATCAGTATGGGTTTGTGCTTAAGACTTTTTGATGATTATTAACTTACTCCCTGCAGTTGCCATCAAGAACATCCGAATTGAGGAAAAGATAGGAACAGATCCGTCATAGGAGATGGGAAGAGCGAGATGATCATACCGAAGTGAACAAACGGTTTAAAAGGTCACACCACAGACAAGCAGGAAATCAATATGCATTGGAAGATTATTTAACTAAAGCAAAAGTGCTGTCTTCTTGACCACTGTGTCATCAGAGCCCCCTTTTCATCTCTGCATGCGCCGCTGCGCATCAATTGTGCATGGCCTTTCTTCTACATTTATTGTCAATCTTGCAACGCATTCGTTCATAACTCTCTTTCTTTATAACATCAAGAACTGTTGTTCTGGATGAGAGAGTTGGGGAGCAGCGGAAGAGCACTATTGTCAGGAGTGAATGATAGGATTTCGAATAAACCTTGACGAGAAAAGTTGCGCTTTCTAGCAGCCATAACAGTGTTAGAAAGTATGTGCCTTTGTATATAACCTAGAAAACTTCCATGCTGGTACGGAGTGAGTTCGTACAAAGCAGGCGCAGGCCAAAGATATCGCTCACTTTGCATTGGCCTGTTTTTTGATTACTTTGCCATTGCCAGCCACAGGCCATGTTACTGTATTGTCCTCTGCTGCACTAAACAGATGGAGCACAACGAGGTAATAACTGCTATTTCTACGGCACCCAACATCCGCAATGTTTGAAACTGCATACATAAAGATTATAGCCAGCCGCCCAAAAGAGTAACAGAGCTTTCCAGGTAATGTGCAAAAGAAACCATCCATCACTAACTTGACCAGACAGGAAAGATTGCTTGTGCAAAAGCGCTGCCCAAGCACACCACAGACACCCCAGCCGACACGGACTTTGTTAGACAGTAGCGAGAAGGGATCAGTATGGGTTTGTGCTAAAGACTTTTTGATGATTATTAACTTACTCGCTGCAGTTGCCATAAGGAACATCCGAATTGAGGACAAGATAGGAACAGATCCGTAATAGGAGATAGGAAGTGCGAGATGATAACACAGAAGTAAAAAAACGGTTGAAAAGGTCACACCACAGACAAGCAGAAAATCAAGATTCATTGGAAGATTATTTAACTAAAGCAAAAGTGCTGTCTTCTTGACCACTGTGTCATCAGAGCCCCCTTTTCGCCTCTGCATGCGCCGCTGCGCATCAATTGTGCATGGCCTTTGTTCTACATGTATTGTCGTTCTTGCAACGCATTCTTTCATAACTCTCCTTCTTTACAACTTCAAGAACTGTTGTTCTGTATGAGAGAGTTGGGGAGCAGCGGAAGAGCACTATCGTCAGGAGTGAATGATAGGATTTCGAATAAAACTTGACGACAAAAGTTGCGCTTTCTAGCAGCCATAAAGGCGCTAGAAAGTATGTGCCTTTGTGTATAACCTAGAAAACTTCCATGTTGGCACGGAGTGAGTCCGTACAAAGCAGGCGCAGGCCAAATATATCGCTCACTTTGCATTGGCCTGTTTTCTGATTATTTTGCCATTGCCAGCCACTGGTTATGTTACTGTGTTGTCCCGTGCTGTACTAAACGGGTGGAGTACAAAGAGGTATTAACTGCTATTTCCACCGCACGCAACATCCGCAATGTTTGAAACTGCATACATAAAGGTTATACACGAAGTTGGGTGTGGTCCTCGAAAGAGTGCTCAATGCACTGGGGTGCAGAGCTTCATACAAAACGAATAGGGCTTGAAAGTGATGACGTCAAAAACGGCCAGGGAGTAGTAAATTGACACCAGATTTCTATTTTGGATCCACGAAGGTGTGACTTTGCTACTGCCTCAGTATGTGGGTGCATAGCAACCCACTCATGTCATATGCAGGGGTGACTTTTACTTCGCCACCAGTTGTAACCCCCCGGCCCCAGTGGCCAAATCAGTCAGTTTCACTGGCTACGTCACCTTGCTGTGAGTAAGATGGCTTGAAATGTGCTTGGATCCATACAAAAACTGGATCCAAGTGGATCCAGTTTTTGAATTTTTGAAATTGTTGCTGTGCTGTGACGTAGCACTTTCAAGCCCTATAGAATGGGATACGGAGCTTGGGTTGGCTGTGACTCAGAGTTTCACGCCTGTGGCGATCATCAGACAGCAATGATTACAAAAACTCAATGAATGTTCTTGATAGAGTGTGGTAAGGTGCTAGTGGTATCAGAGAATTTAAGCACAAATAAGGTCAAGCGGTGATTCTATGCATGTACTTGCAAGATCAGCGCCAGACATCAGGTGTAATCCTAGTTTATGTAACTGGAGGTGTGAAGTTAGATAGGTAGAATTTGTTCTCATGTCTGCACTTGGCCACTATCTCCGATCGTTTGTTGATGTTCACCCTTCTGTCAGCATGCATGATCTCCAGCTTCTCACGTAGACAGAGGGGGCAGCGCTTGGTGGCATTGGAGTATGCTGGTGCTTGGGCGACAACTGACCAACTGATGCTGTACCCGGCATTCTTGCGCTTCATGTCCCAGATGTGCTTCGACAACTCGGTACTCTTCTCCATTCGCTCATGCCTCATTGACGTCATGTGTTCTTCGTATCGCTTCTTGAACGTCATTTCCGTTAGACCGATGTACTCTTTTCGTTCGTCTTTTCCGGTTTCTGTCACGCTGGCCTTGTATACGATTGACTGGATCTGGCAGTCTCCATACAT
>NW_027044773.1:0-3000 GCF_964019385.1 Sycon ciliatum | reverse complement strand
TCTGAGGAGTTTGGTGGTCTGGAAGCTGTCAGCAGGGAGCGCCTCATCCAGCCCTTACTGGTCGCCTCTTTTCGTCCCGTGTGGAGCGGCTTTTGCTCTCGTTTCCTTGTCGGGACGGCGGTTTGGGTCTCTCGATTCCCACCGCCCAATCTCGCCACTATGCCCACTCTCGAGCTGTTACTAATGAGCTCCGGGAAAGGATTGTTAAGGCAGATCACTCGCTAGCTGGTGTGGCAGACGCTACCAAGACCGCCAAACGTCAAGTCCGCACTGCAGCTCGGCCATCACAGCAACAGCTGAAGGAGGGGTTTGTGAGCGGTGAAGGTGCGGTGCGTGCGGCTCAGCTTGAGCTTGCTTCCGAGCGTGGTAGCTCTGCTTGGCTGACGTCTCACGTCCTCTATCCTGCCATGGCTTTCGTTTCTCTAAGTCTGAGTTTAGAGATGCTCCGTGTTTGCGCTATGGCTGGGTGCCGGAGCGTTTGCCGTCATCCTGCATTTCTGGCAACGCCCGCTTCGACGTCTCCCACGCGTTATCCTGCCCGACCGGTGGGTTTCCGTCTTTAATACCCTGGTACCAGGGAGAAGTATAATAATTATGGTATTTTACTACTCCCTGGTTGGTACGTACATGTTTTTTCACTGTCTTACACCATCTTTATACTCTCGCCTTGTTAGTGATGAACCAAGCCGAAGCGAGGGACCCTGTAGTACGCAACTTTAGCCGGCATGTTAAATTAAGTCCCATTTCCACAGGTATAGATCCCATCCTCGAGGTTTTCTCACTTCCTGATTACCCCCCCCCCCCCCTTCTTCTTTACCAGTACCCTTTTCGATTGATTCTACTCACAGTTATCTACCACCCCCCCCCCCCCCTGCGTATTTTCTGTAATTTTTTGTTTTTGTGGAGCGCTTGGGTTGCAATGAAGCCGAGACCCAATGGTCGGTCAAGCTGCCCCTGCCTCTCCCCCGCTCCTGCCATTCCATTGTGTCTCATCGCTGCCTTGCTGCTTTGTGCCGGCAAATGGTGTGTTTTTTTTGTAAAAAATAAAAATAAAAAACTCAGGCCTCTTAATTGACCTCTTCACATTACATTAATCTTTTTTATCTCAATTAATTATTTTCTTCCTTTTAAAAATTACACCCTATTGGACACGCATTGTACACGTACATGTATATTATATTCTCGGAGACCCCCTTGATTTAGGCTTCGGCCTTTGGGGAATCCCTCAAATAATAATTTAAAAAAAAACTATAATATTATGTATCATGATCACATAAAAAGTAAGTGTACTACAGTCTGCTGAGTACAGAAGATACATGTACCTGTATCTTTCTTGCTGCCACCTGCTGAGAGTTCAGTGCCCAATCCCTGCTTGTTTTTTGTTTTTGTTTTTGTTTTAAGTTAAATTGTCCTTGTTCTTGTCCATGCAAGAGGTAGGGTTTTAGAACTCCCAATGATCACAGAGAGTTACCCATCGCATGATACACACCAAGGATAAAGGGCGGCTGCACAAAGGTTCCACGTTTTATATTCACCTGGATAGATCACTTGAAACAGCGATTGCCCAGCAACTGCTTTACAAGTAGAAAAGTAGAAAATAAAATTCACAAATCCAGAAATGTGGTAAAAGTGTCCAGAATCTAGAAAAAGAAAAATAGATGCAATTTTCTCGATAAAATTTGGCATGGACTCCCAGAAGAAAAATTCTTTGCAATGGGAAATGTGCTGCAGCAGGACTAGAGTTCATGAAAAAAGAAAAGAAGGAAGCACATCTGAAACGTCAATGACATACGCTGTCAGAAAGGTGCATCAGACTTTGTACTGACCAGCACTACACTACTGCAGGCTATTGGCGTCGATTCAGGAGCATGATTTAGCAGGGGATTTAGATGGGGATAGAGACGGGGAGAGGCAAAGGAAGATGAATTCCGTTCAGGGAGTAAGCAACTCGGAGAGATTCAGGAGAATCAATGGATTGCTGTTCCAAATGTTACTATAATGTTAACATAGGCAGTGTTGTCTTACTGCCGCCGGCACAAACTGGCCATGTACTGGGCAGGTAAATTGGTGTAGGTACAAGTAGGTTACAAAATTTTGCCGTAACTTGGACAATGCACGCAAATTGATAGGAAAAAAACATGCCATCATGCGCACATATTCAAACACACGTGCATGCAAACATGCGCGCGCACACACACACATACACACACACACACACACACATAGTACACCAAACACACAGAGACACATGGAACTCGGCCGGAAAGCACCTCATTCGAGGTCCTCGTCGACAAGGCCGTCATCACCGGACGTCGCAGCATTGCCATCACCGGACGTCACCATGCCAGCTCCCCTTTCAAATGAGCCACCGAATCCCACACCCTCGGTGTGACCCGTAGCTCCACTGCTTGCCGGACCAGCTCCACCGCCAGCGCTGATCAATGGCTTGTGCTCGCCACCCAGAAGAGACGACCTCTCATTGTCGTCATCGTCGTCCGGGCATGTGCAGTTGCAGCCAAGCTTGCCCTGTGTGCATGCGTATTCGGTACAAGAAGCACAAGGAACAGGCATTCTGTTTTAAAAGTACAGTAAAACCGGGTGTAAGCGACCTCTGGGTTTAGCGACCACCTGCTCTTAACGACCGTCTTTCCTTGCACCGACAGCTCTACACAGACACTGCGGGACCTGGTTCTAAAGACCACCTGGCTTTAACGACCGCTTTTGCGTGCACCGTGTGGTGGTCGCTTAAACCAGGTTTTCCTGTACCCCACCGCTCCACACCGCGCTGTTAGCCAGAGTTTCTAATGATCAAGTTCGTCGCAGCTTATACGAACATGCATTCTCTGGACTAATGAATGTGCTTTCGAGCGATCTGTTACGCTGTGGGTCGCCGCTGGGGAGAAACACAGGCACTAGAGAGGAACGAATACTTTAAACATACAGCACGACGGGAGAAAGCACCCGTTGGCGGGGAGACCACCAATTCAAGTCCCAGACCAT
>NW_027044772.1:17500-42188 GCF_964019385.1 Sycon ciliatum | reverse complement strand
GCCGCGTTCGATGAGCAGTTTTGCTAAACGTGCATTGCCTGTCCCTGCACAATAGTGTAAGAGAGTCCAGTTGTCCTGAACACACACACACACACACACACACACACACACACACACACACACACATGTGCACACACATGCGTAAACACAAACGTGCACACACACACACACGTGTACATACACACACACACAAACACACGGATGAACATGCAGTACATATACACAGGCCAGACACACCAACAAGGAAACAGACGTACACACAGAGACACCAGCAAAGACGTACACATGGCAGTGAACCAGCACAGTATACTGAACACAGACAATGTCTCTTGTCACAATCCAAAACACAACAACTTACGGAGATGTCATCTTCATTGACATCAACTGACTTGAAGTGAAGAATATAGTCAACAAGACCTTCCAACATTTCATCACTAAGGTGTTCTCCACAATAGCAGAGAACAACTATCATCGTGACCTATGTGATATACAAAACAGAAAAAACAATTTCACAATTACAACAATGACAGCAACAATACTCTCAGTACAATGCCATTAGAAGTTGGGAAACCTACTGATTGACCTCAGAGGTCAAAACCAGTCAAATTGTCATAACTTTATTCCAACTTGAGAGAAGCTTGCAGAAATTGCACATCTTGTAATGTTATGTCACAGAAACAATTTCCACTGGTCATCAGTCACTTGACAATGGTACAGACACAAAGACGGCGTTTCACCACTTGAACATGCATATACACATACGGGTACGTGATCATGCACACACGCACATACACGCACCCACGCACGCACACACACACACACACACACACACACACACACACACACACACACACACACGTACACGCATGCATGTATGCAGGTAAGCAAACACATGCACACACCCATACACATGGGTACATGCACCTACACACAGATACACGCACACACACGCACACACACGCGCATGCACGCGCACACACATACAATCACACACACACACACACACACACACACACACACACACACACACATACACACACATACACGCACACATACACACACATTACATCAACACCCTACTTACTCCTAGTGTGTAGGAGCTTGTGAATGTACAACCAGGTGGTGTCCATCTAACTTTCTCTGCTCCAGTACTGTGGAGGAGATGAAGGACGTTGAACACCAACGCCCATATCTCATACATCACTCGCCCTTTCTCTGAAACTGCATCAGCAAATTTCTTCACAGTTTCTTCAAGATCTGTACCGTACAAACAGACACAACATACGAATGACGTTTTCACCTCTTCACTTTCGTTGGCACATGCACAGACACACACGTCATGACGTCATAGAGACGTCCCTTATTTGGATAGTGGCAAGTAATGACATTTGTTGCCACAGAGTACAGCGTGGTACAGGTATCCTAGCAACCATCATTCACAAACAAACGTCACAATAACCGTACATACAGCTATACAATTATGGTTGTCAGTGACTGTAGCTGAAAGAGGTGAAGACGATCAATGAACGACATCACGGGGGTGTCTTCACAACACACCGCAACACATGCAATTTACGTTCTTCAACAAAATTACAGAAACCACCGGCAAATGTTACACCTCATTGCTACCACTGCCTACGACAACTATCGACGAAAGAAAACTGCTCCACACCTCAATAAACAACCAATTTACTTCACTGAATGGCCGTCACTTTGTGACACGAGACTAGGACAGAGACGAAGGTTCACGACAAACGGCATTCAAAAACAAAGGAGATGAACGACGGCAAAGCGTAGGTATTGGGAAGAAACCTGTTTTTACTCACAGTCTAGGATGGTCCCCTTCCGTCTCGCTTCCATTGATCGCAAGAAACACTACGAACTACTCCGACTCGACTAACTGAATTGCTGGAAATATTTCAATTGAAACTTTACACGACGAGGAAGGGCACTGCTGAAGTAAAACATCAACATGCAAATACTCTAGTCCAGTACCTATGGCTGAGTTTCAAAACCTCCTCCCTGATGTTCCTTGGACATGAACAAGACTACTAATGAGCTGCAAGGAACGGACGAAAGTCTTGACGAGCAACCAGAAGGTATTTAGCTGCGCGACTGGAAAATGTGAGGGATCAACTGACTGAACCTTTGAACTCTGACCTCTAGTTTGCTAGCGCTCTGTTGATGTATGGAACATTACAGACAGCAGTAGGCTGTTTCTAGTCTAGTGGAGTGTACGCTAGCTACACAGCCTAGCCTATGTACATACATGTAAATGTTACGTCATAGATAAACGTCGATTTGATACATCAGGGACTCTAGTCTCTAGCGACGTCGCAGACATCAGACTCAGAGTCATTTCGCGTAGCTGCGTAGCACTGTATCTGTGCATAGCACTGGTGAGTAGATCTACTGGGGACTGGACCAGAGCTACACTGTAGAGACACCACACAACAGTCAACACTCCACAGAACCGAAACTAAGTGCAAATTTGGAATCAACTAAGTGATCAGTACAGTGGCCTGTGCAATGCACGGGCGGCCGGTCGAGATCACGACATGATCTGCTGACCCCAAGCACGGTCATACTGTGATCAACCAAACCATGTTCAAGAGTACAGAAATCTCCGCGGTCCAAACCAATCAAATACAAATGCGACTATGTCTACCTGGTCTAGCATACACTGTTCTGGTGGGCCTAAACTGAATCCTACGCCAGAGCGCTTCTATGGCCAAAAGAGTGGTAGAATCTGACACTCCGTGACTGCGTGTTATTGGATACTACTTGGAATAGTAGATACCTTTGTCGCTGCATTCTCTTAATTCAGTCATGTGCCATGTGTCGGTCAAACATGCAAATCGGCTATAGTGATGCACCGGATATAGTGATAAATTTTCGAAAATCAAAGGGGCACGTTATATCCGATATTAAACTGTACTTGTAGATATCTTTGTCGCTGCATTCTCTTGAATTCTCAATTATGAAAGTTATAGATATCTACCGTACACATCTCACATGCCTACTAGTGTGTGTTCAGACAATATCCAGTAGACTGTGGGAGAGAGAAAGAGCCACACGTACATTCAGATAAGAAGTGATCTTTTCAACGAAGACAAGGTCGAAACACCACACACACAGTGACACAGACACCCCCCCCCCCCCCATACACACACAGATGCACGCACTCACGCGTGGGCGCACGTACGTACCTCGTTGCGATTTTGCTGCAGGCTGAGTTTGAGAGGCAGCGGCGGCGGCGGCAGGTATTGTTTGTTTCGGGACGGTAGCAGAGGGAAGTCTGGTCACTTCGCGTCCGTCAGAGGACACAACAACATCTTTAGAATTGTACTTTGCGTGAAATTTGGGTGAAGGCGTCTTGGCAGTCCAAGGTTTTGTGTGTTCTTACGAAAAGCAAAGAATCAGTAGTCAGTATGAATTGTACTGCAGAAAATCTAAAACTTATACAAAAACAAAACAGGAGATAAAGGATGATCGTGACAGTGTAGTAACATAGTAACAGTGCGGGTTGGGTTTTTCTTGCCAGTCTCGCTGTGTGCAGGGGAATATCACACGCACGTTCCCAGCAACACTCAGTCTGACACACTCATGAAGGCGAAGTGCTACTTTCATGGCACTTCGCCGCTCCTGTCTAGGAACTTGATACAGTATGCACACGTTGGAGGTTGTGGAATGCGGAAATTGAAATCACTCCGATCATCAGTGACAGTCCAGGCAGCAGTCCACGGTACACGTACATATAGAGACTCCTATCTTGGATATCCTAATATGGACTCACGTACAGTATGGTATTAATTTACACTGAGCGACAAAGTGACTCGACTGTTTCCTTCACAAGAATAGGGGCAGTACATGCTGTGCGGAATAGCAAGCAGAGTCCGCCATAGCGGCAATGGCGTACAGTGTCAGTAGTAGTAGTAGGGCTGGATGAAAAGTCAGTGTTACATGTAGACTTGTAGTCCGTACAGACCGAGTATGAGTTTGAGTGACCGCAACAACGACTTGTTTGCCTTCCGCAGGACCGCAGGGCAGTCCACGTTTTGCTACAAGGAGATAGTTCACAATCTCACACACAACTCGGTCTATGGATGGTCGTGAGGTACATGTGCATAATCATTGCGCCCATGTACATGTAACCACCCCCCTGCCCCCGTAGAAGTAAGCTTGGAAGGGGATTAACAAATAAATTTCGCACCACCGGCTATGCAATTTCATTGAGAACCACAAACAGCTATTAGTTTCGCATGTGCCAGGCCACCACCATGCTGCAAGGGGATTACAAGAAGTACATCTTTCCACGTCGACTGTCGTATGGTGTAGATTCTACCATGGACTGGTCAGACTGTACAGCTGGTAATGTATGAACTGGTCAGACTGTACAGCTGGTAATGTATGAACTGGTCAGACTGTACTGCTGGTAATGCATGGTTCAATTAAATTATTTCAGCTTTCCTGCTGACGGTGACTCACCTGCCACCATGTCCCAATACGGCAATAGTGCTATACCTTGTCTAATACACAATAATTGATTGTAGGAATGTTGAACATTATGTATAACTTGATAACCGCAATCAGTAATACAAGCTGGATCGACATTTGTGTACACTGTATTCATGTATTGTAAAACTGTGGAGACAATGTGCAATAAAACGATGAAAAATGTGAAGAAATTGTGTAGAGAAAGAAAGGGATTCAAACAAGTTTGTGGGTCTTACTCAATGTATGTGAGGGGTGGTCACGCAAACATGCGTACAAACAACCAGCCATAACTCAAGTTCTGTAAGTTGTAGGTATGGGTAAACTATATATTTTCAAAATCTGTATGCCTGGACGAGTCCAGAAAACACAAATATGACTATATCCAGGTAAGGGTATGACCCGTGGTAGCCCTTCAAGTTGAGAGAAAATACAATTGCGAACAAAAAACACAAAAAGCACAGCACGAAGTGCATACCAAGTTCGCGATGGAGCTGAAGTCCTATGATAAACAATCAGGTAAGCGCTACGTCTTGGTGAAGAGTATACGCTCCTAATTCCGTCCTTGAACTCCAATACCTCGCCATCGGCGATGCACCAGCAGCAACAGTTCCACAATATCACAATTTTGGTTCGTTCACCTCAGCGCCGCTCGCGTCAGATTCACTCTCGCTCAGCTGAGTGCTCAGGTGCGATGTCTCGCATGCCATGATTCTCACGGCCAGGCGAATCAGCTGATCGCACCTGACAAGACCTTGTAAGAGTTGCTGTTGCTGTGCTTCCTGGCTGGTTGGTAAATTTGATTTCTTCATTCGGGGACGATTTATTTGAGCTAGGAGCCCTCAACGCGGCTCTCTTTCTCACCACATTACACTGGAAATCCTCCAGGGACATCCAGCCTAGACTGGTTCCGTCAGTGTCCTCAGAAAGCTTTTCTGACACGGCCTTACGAGACGCACTCCCATTCTCGAAATGCGCGCATGGCGGATGGTCGTCTTTTCCAATTTCACCAGACTTCAGTCGATCGGTACTGCAAAAAATTGTATGGTAAGTATGGTTGTTTTTTACACCGTTGGAAAGCCTTGAACCTCAGCTACGCGTGGAGCACCATTTTAGTTTTCTCCTAGCAACAAAACTCACAGAAAATGCGATCTTACTGTAAGGGTCACATACGACCCTTACGCTTATGTGAGACCCATAAAGGGTTAACAAATAAATTTCGCACCACCGGCTATGCAATTTCATTGAGAACCACAAACAGCTATTAGTTTCGCATGTGCCAGGCCACCACCATGCTGCAAGGGGATTACAAGAAGTACATCTTTCCACGTCGACTGTCGTATGGTGTAGATTCTACCATGGACTGGTCAGACTGTACAGCTGGTAATGTATGAACTGGTCAGACTGTACAGCTGGTAATGTATGAACTGGTCAGACTGTACTGCTGGTAATGCATGGTTCAATTAAATTATTTCAGCTTTCCTGCTGACGGTGACTCACCTGCCACCATGTCCCAATACGGCAATAGTGCTATACCTTGTCTAATACACAATAATTGATTGTAGGAATGTTGAACATTATGTATAACTTGATAACCGCAATCAGTAATACAAGCTGGATCGACATTTGTGTACACTGTATTCATGTATTGTAAAACTGTGGAGACAATGTGCAATAAAACGATGAAAAATGTGAAGAAATTGTGTAGAGAAAGAAAGGGATTCAAACAAGTTTTCGTACAACACTCATCAGGAATCGTCGTTGTACTAAAGGACACTGAAACAAAAATTGAACTATTATAGAAAATCTAAGTTAGAGAAATAACACTAAGAGCAACAACAGTGAAATTTACAAGTGTGAATTTTAACAATCAAAGCGAGAAATGAACAAAGGAGAAAGGAAGGAAAGACAACGTGATAACACATAACAGCAGTACATTAAACCTAGAACATTAACGGCCAAGCTTGGCCGCACTAAACACGACACGTTACTTGAACAATTTCAACCCAATTATACTATCTTTCTGTACACACAAATTAGGCTTGCACAGACGCCGATAGATAGCTTCCAACACTTTTAACTGTAGTCCATAACCATGACGACCACGGCACAATACAGTGAACGAAGAGTCGGAATACGCACCGCAACAATCAGGACTAGCCAGCAGATGATTGTACACTGAAGACTTGCCACCACGAAACCTTCGCACAATACTAACACTCTCACCGGCACTCTCACCACCACTTCCATCACCGCTCTCCGACTCACTGCTCCCTCCGCCGTCCGTTCCATGCTCCGCTTCCTCTGTACTCTCTCTGTCTCGTCCATCCCGCCTGACCGGGTCCATTGAACTCAACTCGGCCGTCCCCCTGCTATCACGTCCCTCCTTTCGCCCTCGTCCGCTGAGTGCGTAGCTTCTGTTGTAGTTGGCTGTTGATCGTCTTGGTCTTTCAATTATGGGCATGGATGGTGGATTAGTTGTAGTTGCTGTAGATTGCGTTGTTGGTGTTGGTGTGGGAGTTACTGATATGCAAGGTGGGTCTTTTTAAGTCGGCATTTGTAGTGTTAATGCAGCTGTCAGTGTTGCTCGCGGTCTGCCACTGGCAAGCTCCACCGCCGCAAGAACCGATGGCGGAGGATCAGGAGGAGGCAGTGGGACCGGGACCGCAAGCGGCACCGCCCCAGCCAAAGCCGCCGGGGGCACTGACGAGGGAACCACCGACGGCCAGAGCAAAGGCGGCGACACAAGCCGACCCGATGAGCCACCACGCCCATTCTCCTCCACCACCGCCACCAACGACGGCGGAGCAAGCACAGTCTGAGAGCCAGGATCCGCGGGTTGTGTAGGCAACGGCTGTGTGGTTAATGGTTGTTTTCTAGGTCGCCCTCGCTTCGGTCTTTGTTGTTGTGCGCAAGGTGGAAGTATGTGACGTGGTGTGTGTTGTTTGATGCGTGCGTTCATGTGCTGAACAGTCCTACCAACATACCGACTAGCGCATTGTCGGCATTCAAAGTTGTAAATAAGATGACTAAGGTGAAGGGCTGGTAGGACATCCTTCCGCACCGTAAACGCACGCATCGTCGTAAAAACTGGCACAAAGTGTACTGCATAGTATGTTCGACGAACAACGGACTTGACTGCACTACAAACTTTAGTCGACTCCTGTCCTTTCCAAGGCAAACATAAATAGACGGGACAACGAGCAGGACCAAACAAAGGAGCCTTAGTAGTTTGTTCGACTTTCAACAACTTCTGCAGCAAAAACTCAGGGTACCCGTTCTTAACGAAAACTGACCGGAGAAAGTCAAGCTCTTCCTGCAGCTTACAGGACGAACAAATACGCTTCGCACGGTCTACAAGGTTACGCACTAAGTTTACTTTATATTGAGACGAACAATAAGAGTCATATACAATGTACTGACCAGTAAACGTCGGCTTACGATAAACGGCTGTCAGAACGTCACTACTCGTTTTTTCCACCAGCACATCCAGAAATGACAACTTGTTGGACTGTTCATGCTCACATGTGAAACGAAGGGCAGGGTGAATACCATTTAACACGTCCAGAAACTCGTTACTACGCTCCTCATTATTAAAATATGTGAATGAGTCGTCCACGAAACGTACATAAAGGTCAGGCCACAATGAATCATCAATCTTCGACTCACAGTAACCGACAAACACGTTTGCCAATACTGGACCAAGGGGCGAACCCATCGCGACACCATCGACTTGTTTGTACATGACATTGTTGAACGAAAACTCAACTCCAGTTGTGACCAGCAACAACAATCGTCTAAACGCACTTTCAGATATCCAAGGAGTGTCAATGTCATCATTACGGTACAAAACATCCATGCAGATGTCAACAGTTTCTTCAATCGGCACATTAGTAAATAAACTGACGACGTCAAACGAACACATGTGTGCGTTGGGTGGTACAGGCTTGTTGCGGAGCTTTTCGACGAAATCAAAACTGTCTTTTACAGTGCGCTTGCAATAGTGGTCCTGCACTGGTTGTAAGTAAATACACAGCCACTTGGAAATAGAATACTGAGGCGAGGCCGTCATAGAAAGGATGGGACGTACTGGACATGTGGGCTTGTGTATTTTTGGTAAGCCATATAGCCTAGGCCGGAGCGTGCCTGTCGGTTTTATGCGATCGAAATCATTGGAGAATATTTCTCCGTCGGCTTTCAGTTTCTTTAGGTAAGCTACTAGTTCTTTTTCTACTTTCTCTGTTCGATCAAAACTTTCAACCGGGCCGATGGTCTGGAACTTTGATGTGTCGTTTAGGATGACAGACATCTTGTCTATGTAATCAGTTCTGAGCATCAGAACTGTAGCCCGCCCTTTGTCCGGGCGCGTGACGATAATTTCAGTGTTTTTGCGGAAGTCACGCAGGGCTTTCATGTGTTCCTGGCCTAAGGAAAACGATCGTTTGTCTGGAAGTTTGTCCGCATGCTCCTCAGCCTCAGCTCGGATCTTTGCAGCGCATATTGATTGTTGGGCCTCTTATATTGGCGTAAAGCGTAATAACTTTCGATAAAACAATTCGAACTCGGTCATGATAACTTCCTTTTTCTTTGATGATGGGGGAACGCCAAAATCAGTGCCACGGCAAAGGAGCTCCTTCTGTACAGTAGTCAATTCCAATGGGGTTAAGTTGATTATTGTTGTGTCGGGATCGATGTTAACTTGGCCGTAACGTTTCCTTCTGAGCCAGTTATATGTCTTGTCATGTTTGGTAATAAGTTTTATTCGTTGTTTCTGGTCGTTCTCAGAAAGGAGCATTGAGAAACGGAGGAAGTCATGAGATGACAAACATGTACGTGCACGATCATACAAAGACCTAAACTGGGAACGAGACTTGCACACCGTGTCACCGGACCTGGCAATCTCATCCTTCATGAAAACGCGCTCAATGTTCAACGTGTGGTATGCCTTGGCTCGGTGAACACGCTTTTCTACACCGCTAGGACAAACGCCATTGTCTAAACATCGTCTAAGAAAACCTACGTTAAGGGCGACACTACGGTAATGAAAACGTGCTTTCAGCGTTAGATTCAGAATATCTATTTGAGGCTGGGTGTATCTCGATTTAAAATATTTGAACAAACGGCGAGGAGACAACAATTTGATAACCGCAATCAGTAATACAAGCTGGATCGACATTTGTGTACACTGTATTCATGTATTGTAAAACTGTGGAGACAATGTGCAATAAAACGATGAAAAATGTGAAGAAATTGTGTAGAGAAAGAAAGGGATTCAAACAAGTTTTCGTACAACACTCATCAGGAATCGTCGTTGTACTAAAGGACACTGAAACAAAAATTGAACTATTATAGAAAATCTAAGTTAGAGAAATAACACTAAGAGCAACAACAGTGAAATTTACAAGTGTGAATTTTAACAATCAAAGCGAGAAATGAACAAAGGAGAAAGGAAGGAAAGACAACGTGATAACACATAACAGCAGTACATTAAACCTAGAACACTAACGGCCAAGGTTGGCCGCACTAAACACGACACGTTACTTGAACAATTTCAACCCAATTATACTATCTTTCTGTACACACAAATTAGGCTTGTACAGACTCTGATAGATAGCTTCCAACACTTTTAACTGTAGTCCATAACCATGACGACCACGGCACAATACAGTGAACGAAGAGTCGGAATACGCACCGCAACAATCAGGCCTAGCCAGCAGATGATTGTACACTGAAGACTTGCTACCACGAAACCTACGCACAACACTAACACTCTCACCGGCACTCTCACCACCACTTCCATCACCGCTCTCCGACTCACTGCTCCCTCCGCCGTCCGTTCCATGCTCCGCTTCCTCTGTACTCTCTCTGTCTCGTCCATCCCGCCTGACCGGGTCCATTGAACTCAACTCGGCCGTCCCCCTGCTATCACGTCCCTCCTTTCGCCCTCGTCCGCTGAGTGCGTAGCTTCTGTTGTAGTTGGCTGTTGATCGTCTTGGTCTTTCAATTATGGGCTTGGATGGTGGATTAGTTGTAGTTGCTGTAGATTGCGTTGTTGGTGTTGGTGTGGGAGTTACTGATATGCAAGGTGGGTCTTTTTGAGTCGGCATTTGTAGTGTTAATGCAGCTGTCAGTGTTGCTCGCGGTCTGCCACTGGCAAGCTCCACCGCCGCAAGAACCGATGGCGGAGGATCAGGAGGAGGCAGTGGGACCGGGACCGCAAGCGGCACCGCCCCAGCCAAAGCCGCCGGGGGCACTGACGAGGGAACCACCGACGGCCAGAGCAAAGGCGGCGACACAAGCCGACCCGATGAGCCACCACGCCCATTCTCCTCCACCACCGCCACCAACGACGGCGGAGCAAGCACAGTCTGAGAGCCAGGATCCGCGGGTTGTGTAGGCAACGGCTGTGTGGTTAATGGTTGTTTTCTAGGTCGCCCTCGCTTCGGTCTTTGTTGTTGTGCGCAAGGTGGAAGTATGTGACGTGGTGTGTGTTGTTTGACCTCCTCCTGATCCTCCGCCATCGGTTCTTGTGGCGGTGGAGCTTGCCAGTGGCAGACCGCGAGCAACACTGACAGCTGCATTAACACTACAAATGCCGACTCAAAAAGACCCACCTTGCATATCAGTAACTCCCACACCAACACCAACAACGCAATCTACAGCAACTACAACTAATCCACCATCCAAGCCCATAATTGAAAGACCAAGACGATCAACAGCCAACTACAACAGAAGCTACGCACTCAGCGGACGAGGGCGAAAGGAGGGACGTGATAGCAGGGGGACGGCCGAGTTGAGTTCAATGGACCCGGTCAGGCGGGATGGACGAGACAGAGAGAGTACAGAGGAAGCGGAGCATGGAACGGACGGCGGAGGGAGCAGTGAGTCGGAGAGCGGTGATGGAAGTGGTGGTGAGAGTGCCGGTGAGAGTGTTAGTATTGTGCGAAGGTTTCGTGGTAGCAAGTCTTCAGTGTACAATCATCTGCTGGCTAGTCCTGATTGTTGCGGTGCGTATTCCGACTCTTCGTTCACTGTATTGTGCCGTGGTCGTCATGGTTATGGACTACAGTTAAAAGTGTTGGAAGCTATCTATCAGCGTCTGTACAAGCCTAATTTGTGTGTACAGAAAGATAGTATAATTGGGTTGAAATTGTTCAAGTAACGTGTCGTGTTTAGTGCGGCCAAGCTTGGCCGTTAATGTTCTAGGTTTAATGTACTGCTGTTATGTGTTATCACGTTGTCTTTCCTTCCTTTCTCCTTTGTTCATTTCTCGCTTTGATTGTTAAAATTCACACTTGTAAATTTCACTGTTGTTGCTCTTAGTGTTATTTCTCTAACTTAGATTTTCTATAATAGTTCAATTTTTGTTTCAGTGTCCTTTAGTACAACGACGATTCCTGATGAGTGTTGTACGAAAACTTGTTTGAATCCCTTTCTTTCTCTACACAATTTCTTCACATTTTTCATCGTTTTATTGCACATTGTCTCCACCGTTTTACAATACATGAATACAGTGTACACAAATGTCGATCCAGCTTGTATTACTGATTGCGGTTATCAAATTGTTGTCTCCTCGCCGTTTGTTCAATTATGTATAACGTTTATAATTACATGTACCTGTTCTGTACCGGGACTTTTGTGTTCAGCTGCCCCACTCGAAACAAGGAAGATGATTGGACCAACACCTGACATGATTTTCTTTTAAAATGTTCCTCCCAGTGCTATCTTCCTTTGTCGTGTCAAGTTGAGCTTCAATGTCTCATCCACTGCCCCCCCCCCTCCCTAACTCTTTCTCTCCTCTCCTCTTCGAAGTCGTGTCCTTGCGAGTGGACACGTTTGTCAGTTTGCTTCAACGCATACATGTAGAAGTGCAACAACAACGAGTAGGCGTCTGCTGCACTTTCTTGTCCTTAGGTTGCCAGCTGACCGCTTGGAGCAGCGCAGCGTCCATCATGATCATCTGGCCGGCTTGTGTGTGTGTGTGTGTGTGTGTGTGTGTGTGTGTGTGTGTGTGTGTGTGTGTGTGTATAAGTGTCGGCTAGGCGATGACGACCAGCCGCCGGCCCCTGCTCCTCTTGTTGTTCCGGGTGTAACTTGCACAACCTGTCAGCTTTCGTTTAAATCGGCTGCGGGTCTCACGCGTCACCGTTGTGGAACCTGTCCAAAGCGCCCTACTATGGCTGAACGCCAGCAATTCAAGTTTCACTGCCAAGTAATTAGTTTGCCACAACCGATGGTTCCGGAGGCGGCAATATCCGGATCGCCACTAGGAGCATTGCCTTCCTCCCCCCTAACCTCTCTGACAGTACCTCCCACCTTGGAGCGGCGTGGCCAATTCTGACAGCTGTCAATAGTAGTAGTAGTAGTAGTAGTAGTAGTAGTAGTAGTAGTAGTAGTAGTAGTAGTAGTAGTAGTAGTAGTAGTAGTAGTAGTAGTAGTAGTAGTAGTAGTAGTAGTAGTAGTAGTAGTAGTAGTAGTAGTAGTAGTAGTAGTAGTAGTAGTAGTAGTAGTAGTAGTAGTAGTAGTAGTAGTAGTAGTAGTAGTAGTAGTAGTAGTAGTAGTAGTAGTAGTAGTAGTAGTAGTAGTAGTAGTAGTAGTAGTAGTAGTAGTAGTAGTAGTAGTAGTAGTAGTAGTAGTAGTAGTAGTAGTAGTAGTAGTAGTAGTAGTAGTAGTAGTAGTAGTAGTAGTAGTAGTAGTAGTAGTAGTAGTAGTAGTAGTAGTAGTAGTAGTAGTAGTAGTAGTAGTAGTAGTAGTAGTAGTAGTAGTAGTAGTAGTAGTAGTAGTAGTAGTAGTAGTAGTAGTAGTAGTAGTAGTAGTAGTAGTAGTAGTAGTAGTAGTAGTAGTAGTAGTAGTAGTAGTAGTAGTAGTAGTAGTAGTAGTAGTAGTAGTAGTAGTAGTAGTAGTAGGCTTCAGGAGTCGGCTCCAGTAGTTTTCACCGCTGTGGAGTTGCCCAGTCCACTTTTCCTCCCTCCAGCTGGTTTCTTGCTACCTGGCGAACCGGCCATTGTGTTGTAGTTTCGGCTCGCTTTCCGTGCCTTCGCCTTGGCTTGGGCCTTGGATGACCTGGCTTGCTGTGCTGTGCTTCGCGGCTGGGCGCTTTCCCGCGTGGTCTGTGACGACTGACGTGCGGGGTGCTCTTCACACCTCACGTCTCTTCGCGCGTTCTTCTGGCCGTGCTTGTGTACGCACTGTAGCTGAAGTCTGTAGCTATCTATGAGCCCAGCCCAGCCGGGCGTCCTTCAGGGTCGCACGTCTGGTCGCACGTCTGGCCCACGTGTTTGCTGCTTGTCTGCACCCGCCATCCCCCTGTTATGTCGTCTCAGTCGCGCAGGGGAGGTAACAGCAAGCGCTTGTGCTGTTCCTGCAGTAGGGCGTCGGGCACGTGCCGCTCTTGCTCCTGCAACGCAGCGGGAAGATGTTGTGTAGACTGTTACCCCGGCAGGGACCAGAGATGCACAAACTTTGGAAATACCAATCTTAGCGTTGCGGTTGTCACTGGCGGTGCTGCTGGGGAGCGTTCACTGCCTGACGCACCACCCGAATCAGTACCGGGGTGGGTGCCTCGCAGAGGGCGGAATACTTCGATTTCCAGACCCCAGTCGTCGGCCACGGACCGTTCCCGTGCGGCGTTGCACCCTGGAGCCGCGAGTTCTATGCAATCCTCTCAATCTGTTGCTGCTGCTTCATCCATGCAGCCCCTGCGTGTGGATCTGCCTGCTCTCGCGTGCTCGGAGGCGGCTTCGATTGATGCTACTGACCCACTGTCCGCAGGTGCTTCTGCTGATTGTGCTGGGGAGTCACGGGGGTTGCGTGTTGACCTCCCTCCGGTCCGTAGTTCTGAAAATGATAGTACCACGGTTCAGCTACCAACCAATATTGCCTCGGCTGCGGCCGATCCCTCCTATGCTGACCCTTCCTCGGCGTCTGTCGCCTCGGTTGCCGCCGGGCCTGTTGCTCGTGGTCGGATTTCGGTGGGTCAACTGGATAATCAATCTAGCCATGTTCCCCAGGTGGGGCGGTCGGAGTCGGGACCTGGCAGCAATCGTTCTGGTGGTCGGAGTAGTTGCGGGCCCTGGTCTGTCGGGGACGAGCGGGAGTACGACATTGTCAGGACATTGTTTGACGAAGTTGTTCACTGGAAACGAAACATATTTATGCTTCCACTTGGATCTGCAGGGCGCGAGTTTGTCATGGAGATAGCCAATATTATATCATTCTTCAACTTGGATACACCCTTGAGTGGCATAGCCTGGACAGTACTCACTATTGCCTGCCATTTGCTCCTCCAAAAGCCTCTCGGATCGTCTCGAGGTGGGGAGAACGCTACCATCCTGCGATCCAGGCTCGAGTTGTGGAAAGCAGGGAAATTGGAGGACCTACTCCTTGACGCCAGGTGTATCCAGGCTCATCTCCGGCCACGACGGGTCACCAGCGCACGCTCCGAGCGGGGTCATACCGACACTGACTTCAGCCGACACGTGTTCAGCGGCAACATCAACTCCGCCATCCGCTGCCTGTCGGAATCTAAGAGTCCGGGTGTTTTGAGACTTGACGACATCGCCGATCCGGCCACGGGGGAAACGGTCGACGATATCCTGCGGCAGAAACATCCAGCTGGGGCAGATCCAGACCCTGATGTGCTCCTGGAAGGCGAGCCCGAGCCCGTCCGTACCGTGCTATTCGCGGCCATCACCGCTGATTTAATCAAGAAGATTGCTCGCTCGATCAAGGGCTCGTCAGGTCCATCCGGGGTGGACGCTGATGGATGGCGAGCGATGCTGACCTGCTACACGGCTGCCTCTGACCAGCTGTGTAGTGTACTTGCAGAAGCCGCACGCAGGATATGCACGGACAGTGTCGGCGGGAGGGATCTCGAGGCGTTCACTGCAGCCCGGTTGATTGCCCTCGACAAGCGTCCTGGTGTGCGTCCCATTGCGGTCGGCGAGGTCCATCGCCGCATCATCGCCAGGGCAGTCATGCGAGTGGTGGAGAGCGATGTTATGGACGTTGTTGCACCTTCCCAATTATGCGTTGGAATCCCATCCGCCTGCGAGACTTGTGTCCACGCTATGCGTGAAGGGTTCAATAACCCCAGCACGGAAGGAATCCTGTTAGTTGACGCATCAAATGCGTTCAATTCCGTCAATCGTAAGGCTGCACTCCACAACATTCGGCGTCTTTGCCCAGCACTGGCAACGTTCGCTAGCAATACCCATACGGATCGCGTGCGTTTGTTCGTGACCGGCTCTGGCGAACTACATTCAACAGAAGGCACATGTCAGGGTGACCCTCTCGCCATGGCCATTTACGCCCTGGCCATTACCCCGCTTGTCCGCCGCCTGGCTCATCTGCACCCAGACACCTTCCAGTTGTGGTATGCAGATGATGATGCTGCCCTTGGGAGGCTGCTTCGTCTTCGCGGCTACTGGGACACGATCGCAGCTCTCGGACCACGCTATGGCTACAATCCAAATGCTCAAAAGACTGTGCTGGTGGTCAAGAATCATCTGTTGGAGCAAGCCAATACCGTGTTTGATGGCACGGGTGTCATAATCACTGGTGAGGGGTCCAAGTACCTGGGTGCACCGATCGGGACACCTGAGTACTGTAGTCAACACCTGGCTGCGGAGGTCGGTCGCTTTTCCCGCCAGGTCCGCCGGTGTGGTGATTTTGCGGAGACCCAGCCACATGCTGCGTATACAGCCGCAGTGAGAGGGCTGGTCCCCAAGTGGAGATATCTCATGCGTGCTTCGCTCTGCTCCGGCGAAACCATGGCGCCTCTCGACAGTGCAGTGGATAATCATCTTTTGCCTCCGCTGTTGGGTCAGCCAATTGCCTCCGGGAGCGCCTTGCGCAGATTGATGTCGGCACCTTCCAAGTGTGGCGGCATAGCCATCCCGATGTTGGCGGACACTGCCACGGTAATGTACACTGATACAGTTAAGACGACTCGGCCAGTGCGGGGGCTATACAGGTTCCCGGACGTGCCTGAGACTGGTCGTGTGGGATCAGCTGCTGATGGCGGGGCGGATGGTGGTGGTTCATCTGGCCTACGGGAGATGGCGGAGGCGCTCCAGGAGGCGGAAGGCGCACGGCGGGCTGCTGTACAATCAAGGCGTCTGGCTGGCAAAGCATCTTTGGCCGGTCTGCAGGATCATCTATCCGCCACACAGCAGCTTTTGATGGACGTTGCCGGCTCTGCCGGTGTGTCTTCCTGGCTTACGGCGGAGCCTCGTCTGGCGCACGGCACCGTCTTGAATGCCAGTGACTTCCGTGATGCACTTGCTCTACGGTATGGTCTGCAGCTCCCTGGGCTACCGTCCACTTGTGTCTGTGGTGATGCCTCCACGATGGACCATTTGCTAACCTGCCCCGCCGGCGGGTATCCATCTGCCCGGCACGATAATGTGCGTGACATCCTGGCGGAGACGCTCTCCGAAGCTGTTCGCGATGTCGAGACAGAGCCACGTCTCCGGCCGCTGTCTGGCGAGGATCTGCCCTATGCGACGGCTAACCGGACTGATGAGGCTCGGCTTCGTGCCCGGGGCTTCTGGACAAGGCAGCAAGACGCTTATTTTGATGTTAGGGTAACTCACCCTAAGGCGTCTGTGCTGTCTGGTCCAGAAGTCCTTAACCAACTCAGGGCCCATGAAAAGAAGCAGCAGTACGGTGCCAGGGTCACTGAAGTCGAGAGAGGCTCTTTCACCCCTCTTGTGTTCGCCACGAATGGGATGGCGGGGCCGGAGTGCTCACGATTCCTGGCGACACTTGCCGGTCGGCTCGCGGAGCGCAATAAAGACATCCGGTATTCAAGCATCGTCAGTGCATTGCGTGTTCGGCTGGCATTCTGCCTCGTACGGTGGGCAATAACCTGCTTTCGCGGTTGCCGATCATCCTACCAGCGTCGCGTCCGCTCGTCGTTGTTGGTGCAGTGTCGACAGGCTGCCGGCTGAGAATCAGTGTCCATGCGTCAATCTGGACAATATAACAATAGCTCAAAGACCTTAACAATTGATTACTTCTCTTGACATACTAGTGCATTCTCTCTTTCTTTCTCTCTTTCGTTCTTACTCACTCTTTTCCATCACTTGTGTGCTTACCATGGTATTTTTTTGCCCGTAAAAGTGGTTTGGTCAGTAGTAGTAGTAGTAGTAGTAGTAGTAGTAGTAGTAGTAGTAGTAGTAGTAGTAGTAGTAGTAGTAGTAGTAGTAGTAGTAGTAGTAGTAGTAGTAGTAGTAGTAGTAGTGGTAGTAGTGGTAGTAGTGGTAGTAGTGGTAGTAGTAGTAGTAGTAGTAGTAGTAGTAGTAGTAGTAGTAGTAGTAGTAGTAGTAGTAGTAGTAGTAGTAGTAGTAGTAGTAGTAGTAGTAGTAGTAGTAGTAGTAGTAGTAGTAGTAGTAGTAGTAGTAGTAGTAGTAGTAGTAGTAGTAGTAGTAGTAGTAGTAGTAGTAGTAGTAGTAGTAGTAGTAGTAGTAGTAGTAGTAGTAGTAGTAGTAGTAGTAGTAGTAGTAGTAGTAGTAGTAGTAGTAGTAGTAGTAGTAGTAGTAGTAGTAGTAGTAGTAGTAGTAGTAGTAGTAGTAGTAGTAGTAGTAGTAGTAGTAGTAGTAGTAGTAGTAGTAGTAGTAGTAGTAGTAGTAGTAGTAGTAGTAGTAGTAGTAGTAGTAGTAGTAGTAGTAGTAGTAGTAGTACCTTTCCGAACTCGCCACTACTCAGCCACATGCTGCATATACTGTGCTTGTGCGCAGCATTATTTCGCGCTGGCGTTATTGCCTTCGGGCCGTAAATTGCTCTCCCGACCTATTTACTAGATTGGATGATGCAATAAATAATTCCCTGCTGCCTGCCATTGCTGGTGTGTCTCTAAGCAGTGACGATCCCCTTCGTCAGCTTATGGGACTTCCATGCCGCCGTGGCGGGCTAGGCATCCCCCCAGTTGCACCATTATGTGAGGGTGAGTATTCGCAGTGTACCGAAGCCGTGCGCCCAATAATTGAGGCAGCCGTGCCACAGCTTGCTGCCGATAGCACGCGAACGGCTGCGAGCCGGCCAGATGCAGCTGAGGAGTTGGCCGAGGTCGAATTGGCGGATGAGGAATCGTCCGGAGAGGCAGTGGAGCGGAACTCAGTAACTAACATCAACAACGTGGAAGCTATGCCGCTGAATTCTGGGTCGGTGGATATTGTCTCTGCTGACCGGGAGCGCGGTGATGTTCGTTCTGTGGATGGAGGTGATGCGTCAGAGATTTGGCTCCCGCGTCACACAGTCAACAATGAAACCGCTGATGAGTCTCTCACCTCATCATGGCTTCCGCACCGGCCACCGTCAGCTTCAATGGAAATTCCGTCACGCGATGCTAGCGTTAGCGAGGCTGTGATGGAGACTCGCCAGCGTTTAAGAGAAGGCAAGAAGAAGAGAGACGCTAGGGACATAGAGATCCTGGCCACAGTACATGATCACCTGACGCCAGACCAGCGATTCTTGGTGGAGATAGCTGGTGAGAAGGGCGTGTCCTCCTGGCTGACTGTTGAACCAAGGTCCGCCCATGGCACAACACTTAACAAATCAGATTTTCGAGATGCTGTGGCGCTTCGGTACGGTCTACCGCTTGATGGTCTTCCAACGAACTGTGTATGCGGAGCTAACTTGTCGACTGACCATGCCATGGTGTGCCCTTGTGGTGGCTATCCCACCGCAAGGCATAATGAGATACGTGATCTCATCGCTGAGCTACTCAGAAGTGTAAGTCCCGATGTGGCAATCGAGCCCAACCTTCTCCCATTTGGTGGTGAGACATTGGCATGGTCAACATCTAACCGATCCCAGGAAGCGCGGCTTGACGTCAGGGCTCGTGGCTTTTGGACGCGGCAGCAGGAGGCCTTCTTCGATATCCGGGTAACGCATCCCAGGGCCACCTTGCTGTCTCGTGAAAAAGCCATGAGCCAATTGGAGCGCAATGAGCGGGAAAAAAAGCGGCATTACGCAGAGCGAGTGAATCAGATCGATCGGGGCACATTCACCCCTCTGGTATTTGCGACCAACGGCATGATAGGGAAGGAGTGTTCCGTGTTTTTGAAGGCATTGGTTGGCCGTATTCTAGAGAAAAATGCTGATTTGGTGTATTCTGTTGTTGTCAATCATTTGCGATGCCGTTTGTCATTCTGCCTACTTCGCTGGTGTATCACCTGTTTACGTGGCTCTAGGTCCTCCTATCGCTCTAAGCGCTCGGCGAGCTTTGTGAATGACTGCCGTGTGCTCTCTAGGGCATAGTTTTTCGTTGTCATCATCTCGTATAATGTCAAAATGTGATCTAAAGTTTGTTTTCCGGTGTTCTGAAGTTTTTTCTTTTGTATGAATCCCGGTTTCATTTCTGGCGGTGTTCAAGCAGTTCTGGTTTGGATGTTTTTCTTTCCTTTTCCTTCCCCTTTTTCATGTATAAACATTGCTGTTGCCATTAATATTTGTTATCTTTCTATTTTGTTACAATTTTGCTGTTCGCCTTTTGAATTCATTGCCCTCCTTGCATTCACATCTTCATTGCTTTGTGCTTTCAATAAAAACACATTTCAGTAGTAGTAGTAGTAGTAGTAGTAGTAGTAGTAGTAGTAGTAGTAGTAGTAGTAGTAGTAGTAGTAGTAGTAGTAGTAGTAGTAGTAGTAGTAGTAGTAGTAGTAGTAGTAGTAGTAGTAGTAGTAGTAGTAGTAGTAGTAGTAGTAGTAGTAGTAGTAGTAGTAGTAGTAGTAGTAGTAGTAGTAGTAGTAGTAGTAGTAGTAGTAGTAGTAGTAGTAGTAGTAGTAGTAGTAGTAGTAGTAGTAGTAGTAGTAGTAGTAGTAGTAGTAGTAGTAGTAGTAGTAGTAGTAGTAGTAGTAGTAGTAGTAGTAGTAGTAGTAGTAGTAGTAGTAGTAGTAGTAGTAGTAGTAAGTAGTAGTAGTAGTAGTAGTAAGTAGTAGTAGTAGTAGTAGTAGTAGTAGTAGTAGTAGTAGTAGTAGTAGTAGTAGTAGTAGTAGTAGTAGTAGTAGTAGTAGTAGTAGTAGTAGTAGTAGTAGTAGTAGTAGTAGTAGTAGTAGTAGTAGTAGTAGTAGTAGTAGTAGTAGTAGTAGTAGTAGTAGTAGTAGTAGTAGTAGTAGTAGTAGTAGTAGTAGTAGTAGTAGTAGTAGTAGTAGTAGTAGTAGTAGTAGTAGTAGTAGTAGTAGTAGTAGTAGTAGTAGTAGTAGTAGTAGTAGTAGTAGTAGTAGTAGTAGTAGTAGTAGTAGTAGTAGTAGTAGTAGTAGTAGTAGTAGTAGTAGTAGTAGTAGTAGTAGTAGTAGTAGTAGTAGTAGTAGTAGTAGTAGTAGTAGTAGTAGTAGTAGTAGTAGTAGTAGTAGTAGTAGTAGTAGTAGTAGTAGTAGTAGTAGTAGTAAAGGGCCTCGTGTCCAAGTGGCGGTACCACTTGCGCGTCCTATCTTGCCCTGCGCATCTTCTGGCCCGTCTCGACGCCGCCATTACGGACAAGCTGCTGCCAGCGCTCAGCGGCCATTCGTGTTCGGACGAGTCGGCACTGAGAAAGTTGCTATCGCTACCAGCGCGGTTTGGTGGCATGGCAATCCCTGTGCCCTCGGTGGAGGCCGAGAAAGAGTTTTCTGCATCCAGACAGATTGTGGCTCCTGTGGCGGCCTGCATAAGACCACCAGAACATCCAACAAGCACCAACGAAACTACTCAAACAGACCAGCTGAACGAGGCAATAGCCCTCAGCCGGCAGGAGGCCGGGCGTATTCGCAGAGAGAAAGCTGCCCAAGCCACGGGTCTCGTTAGCGAATTGCGCCCGGATTTGACAGCAACACAGGCGCTGTTGGTGGAGAATGCCGCGGAAAAGGGCGTATCATCTTGGGTAACGGCGGAACCATCGTCCCAAATGCAGATGGTGCTGAACAAATCGGATTTCCGAGATGCGTTCTGCATCCGCTACGGCCTGCAGCCTGACGGACTCCCCCTGACTTGTGTATGTGGTGCTGCAAACACAATAGACCATGCGATGATGTGTCCGGCAGGGGGCTACCCCATGGCACGCCACAATGAGATCCGGGACTTGTTGGCTGACGTGATGCGTGAGGCGGTCCGGGATGTGGAGGTGGAACCGCCTCTACTACCATATGATGGTGAGCGGCTCCAAGGGAGGACAGCCAACCGCTCGGCAGGTGCCCGCCTGGACATCCGGGCTTGTGGCTTCTGGACGAGACAGCAAGATGCCTTTTTCGACATCCGGGTTACACACCCAAAGGCAAGCTTGCTGTCGCGTCAGGAAGTCATCAGCCAGCTCCGAACGCATGAACGGATGAAGAAGCGCCAGTACGGAGAGCGGGTGACAGCAGTTGACAGAGGTACGTTTACACCGCTAGTTTTTTCTACCTCGGGCATGATTGGCAGAGAATGCTCAATGGCACTGAAGACACTGGCATGCCTGATTGCTGAGAAGAACGTCGACCTACACGTATCGGTTATCATGGGTCAGCTCCGTTGTAAGCTGTCAGTCTGCCTTATGCGATGGGCAGTCACCTGTTTGCGGGGTTCAAGATCGTCATACCGCCGCAACAGGATGAATTTCACGACGATGTGCAGGTTGCGGGCAGCCTGAGCGTGATAGTACCTGACAGACATTTGCCCAACATTGCCCCATGATAATGAATTCTTGAGTTTTTGGACATTGTATTGCATTGCTGCTCCATCTACATGGCTGTATTTGTGTTTCACATCTCCATTTCAAGTTTCCTAATAAAGATTGTGTCAAGTAGTAGTAGTAGTAGTAGTAGTAGTAGTAGTAGTAGTAGTAGTAGTAGTAGTAGTAGTAGTAGTAGTAGTAGTAGTAGTAGTAGTAGTAGTAGTAGTAGTAGTAGTAGTAGTAGTAGTAGTAGTAGTAGTAGTAGTAGTAGTAGTAGTAGTAGTAGTAGTAGTAGTAGTAGTAGTAGTAGTAGTAGTAGTAGTAGTAGTAGTAGTAGTAGTAGTAGTAGTAGTAGTAGTAGTAGTAGTAGTAGTAGTAGTAGTAGTAGTAGTAGTAGTAGTAGTAGTAGTAGTAGTAGTAGTAGTAGTAGTAGTAGTAGTAGTAGTAGTAGTAGTAGTAGTAGTAGTAGTAGTAGTAGTAGTAGTAGTAGTAGTAGTAGTAGTAGTAGTAGTAGTAGTAGTAGTAGTAGTAGTAGTAGTAGTAGTAGTAGTAGTAGTAGTAGTAGTAGTAGTAGTAGTAGTAGTAGTAGTAGTAGTAGTAGTAGTAGTAGTAGTAGTAGTAGTAGTAGTAGTAGTAGTAGTAGTAGTAGTAGTAGTAGTAGTAGTAGTAGTAGTAGTAGTAGTAGTAGTAGTAGTAGTAGTAGTAGTAGTAGTAGTAGTAGTAGTAGTAGTAGTAGTAGTAGTAGTAGTAGTAGTCAAAGAACTTTATTGAAAATCCATGATAATGTGATCGGAAAGATGATGGAAGAAAAATCCGAACTCGAATCAAATCCAGGCAATTATTAGCAGTCACTACTATCAAAGCAGATCATTATTCACAATAGCGCAACTTAGAAAGCCGGCCAAAAAGGAAGATATTGAAATTAACCGAAGGCCTCCGCGCACAGCACATGGAGGGCCTTATAATTATATTCCCACTCACAACTGGAGCAAACGGCATTGGTCCAGGAATGAAATTGCTACACGCTTTCGGCAGTATGAAGCTCTGCACCCACGAAAGCAAGTAATCAGCCAGCGGAGCAAAATAAAAGAGATCCTGCAGCGCAAATGCGACATTACCATTGCATAACTAAGCTCCGGCTGCTTCTCGACAATGAGCTGAACAATGTTCTTTAGAGCACGGGAACATTCGGAAGCGCACATACCATTGGTCGCGAAAACCAAAGGTGTGAAGGTGCCTCGCTCAACATCAGTAGTAGTAGTAGTAGTAGTAGTAGTAGTAGTAGTAGTAGTAGTAGTAGTAGTAGTAGTAGTAGTAGTAGTAGTAGTAGTAGTAGTAGTAGTAGTAGTAGTAGTAGTAGTAGTAGTAGTAGTAGTAGTAGTAGTAGTAGTAGTAGTAGTAGTAGTAGTAGTAGTAGTAGTAGTAGTAGTAGTAGTAGTAGTAGTAGTAGTAGTAGTAGTAGTAGTAGTAGTAGTAGTAGTAGTAGTAGTAGTAGTAGTAGTAGTAGTAGTAGTAGTAGTAGTAGTAGTAGTAGTAGTAGTAGTAGTAGTAGTAGTAGTAGTAGTAGTAGTAGTAGTAGTAGTAGTAGTAGTAGTAGTAGTAGTAGTAGTAGTAGTAGTAGTAGTAGTAGTAGTAGTAGTAGTAGTAGTAGTAGTAGTAGTAGTAGTAGTAGTAGTAGTAGTAGTAGTAGTAGTAGTAGTAGTAGTAGTAGTAGTAGTAGTAGTAGTAGTAGTAGTAGTAGTAGTAGTAGTAGTAGTAGTAGTAGTAGTAGTAGTAGTAGTAGTAGTAGTAGTAGTAGTAGTAGTAGTAGTAGTAGTAGTAGTAGTAGTAGTAGTAGTAGTAGTAGTAGTAGTAGTAGTAGTAGTAGTAGTAGTAGTAGTAGTAGTAGTAGTAGTAGTAGTAGTAGTAGTAGTAGTAGTAGTAGTAGTAGTAGTAGTAGTAGTAGTAGTAGTAGTAGTAGTAGTAGTAGTAGTAGTAGTAGTAGTAGTAGTAGTAGTAGTAGTAGTAGTAGTAGTAGTAGTAGTAGTAGTAGTAGTAGTAGTAGTAGTAGTAGTAGTAGTAGTAGTAGTAGTAGTAGTAGTAGTAGTAGTAGTAGTAGTAGTAGTAGTAGTAGTAGTAGTAGTAGTAGTAGTAGTAGTAGTAGTAGTAGTAGTAGTAGTAGTAGTAGTAGTAGTAGTAGTAGTAGTAGTAGTAGTAGTAGTAGTAGTAGTAGTAGTAGTAGTAGTAGTAGTAGTAGTAGTAGTAGTAGTAGTAGTAGTAGTAGTAGTAGTAGTAGTAGTAGTAGTAGTAGTAGTAGTAGTAGTAGTAGTAGTAGTAGTAGTAGTAGTAGTAGTAGTAGTAGTAGTAGTAGTAGTAGTAGTAGTAGTAGTAGTAGTAGTAGTAGTAGTAGTAGTAGTAGTAGTAGTAGTAGTAGTAGTAGTAGTAGTAGTAGTAGTAGTAGTAGTAGTAGTAGTAGTAGTAGTAGTAGTAGTAGTAGTAGTAGTAGTAGTAGTAGTAGTAGTAGTAGTAGTAGTAGTAGTAGTAGTAGTAGTAGTAGTAGTAGTAGTAGTAGTAGTAGTCAAA
>NW_027044772.1:0-15000 GCF_964019385.1 Sycon ciliatum | reverse complement strand
CAGTACTAGTACATGATTGTACCTGCAACTCAGTGCAAGAGCCGTGTAGACTCTACACGTAGTGCTAGTGATGCACGCGCAGGTGCCATACCATGGTATACCAGTGATGCTGAAAAATAGGGCGCGCTGGACGTGATACTACACTTACCTGCATGAGCTGTGAGCATGCCACGGCTAAATAAAGTTCATTTCAAGATCGAGGTGATTCCGAGGTGATTCCGCCGACGGTAATCAACCGACCTCGCAACGATCGTGTATTCTTACTAGGCTCCGTTGGTGGTGAAGTAGAAATCATCCAGAGCTAGCAGACGACAAGCATAGCAGCTCTTGTCCTGTGGAGAAAGTCAAAGCGTTTGAGATGAGGCGCGACCAACTTTCAACCTTCCTTGAAATATTTCGGAACGATATTTTTGCGTCCATTGACATCAGCGACGACGAGGACTTCATCTCTGCATGAAAACTCTCAGTCCAATTGTCCTTGAACGTTACTCTAGTCTTCAGACTATCATACTGTGTAAAAAGTTTTGAATGGCTTAGTTTATGGAGTTGTCAGTAACAAGTGACAAGTCACTAGTCAAACTGCGACAATTTCGATGACGCGGAGGAAGTATTATTATTAAAAGTAGAAAGGAAAAGGACATATGGAAACGAGTTAAGAGTAACTCTCCATCACTGTAACTAGATACTATATACAGTCAGAAAGTGCAACAACTAGGCACAGAACTGACAGAGTACTGAGACATTCGACGTCCTGACACCTAGCTTCAACACATCTCCGTAGCGCTAACCGACAGCCTTCCAACTTGGACAGCTACGGAGATGTGTTGAAGCTAGGTGTCAGGACGTCGAATGTCTCAGTACTCTGTCAGTTTTGTGCCTAGTTGTTGCACTTTCTGACTGTATATAGTATCTAGTTACAGTGATGGAGAGTTACTCTTAACTCGTTTCCATATGTCCTTTTCCTTTCTACTTTTATTATTGGCTCAATACCCGAGTTTCAAATTATTATTATTATTATTATTATTTTTTTAACTGGTGCAAGCCTCTTTTACGGGCAAAAATTAACACATGGTATTAAAATGCAATACAACATACACCGGAGAAGAAATCAGGAAAATAAAATATGAGCTCAAAAATGGAACGAAAAATAGCAAATAGAATCAAAACTCACGATGGAATCAAACTCACGATGGAATCAAACTCATGATGGAAACTACAAAACCCAATGAGTTGGAAAACCAACCACAGAATTAGATATTGGGAATAGAGTCAGACACAACAACGACCGAAATCAGTACACCAAAAATCTGTCCTACAAAAAACAAAGGAACAAGAAAAACAAGAAAGACGAAGTACAAAGAATCCCCAAAAAAGAGTGGAGAACGGGATGAAAGAGGACCGGAGAGCGGCAAACCCCAGGAGGACTTAGCGTCACGTAGTGGCGGGAATGCGGGCCTCCACAGACACAGCATCCACATCCGCCGCCAGACCAGGTGCACGGAATGCACGGCGAGTCCCACGAACCATCAGGACGGAGTCGCGGACAAGGCTGAAAGCCAGGTCCGTCCGCAGCTTTCCCATCACGAGGGGATAAGGCTGCGAGAGCTTGGTGGAGAGCTTCGTTCCGAGCAGCTTCAGGAACCGGGTGGCCTCTTTCGCCAGGGCACCAGCGGAAGACAGGACGATCGGGGTGAATGACGCGTGCTCAACTTCCCGGATCCGGGCACCGTATGCCGACTGCTTCTGACGCTCGTGCCATTGGAACACCTCAGCCAGCGGGCGAGATCGGTACGACTGTGCGTTGGGATAGAACACCCTTACATCAAAAAATGCATCAGTCTGTACCGACCAAAACCCCCTGGCCTTGATGTCCGGTCTGGCGTCGTCCGCAGTGAGCAGGGCAGGACCATGGTCAAACGTGCGGACCGTCGGTAGAGGTTGCAGCGGTGGCTCCAGCTGCACATCCTCAGACACTTGAGAAAGAAGTTGGCCCAGGTAGTTGCGGACATGTTATTATTATTATTATTTGTTTTACATCGGAAGCTCAACAGTGCAGCTGCACAAATATGAAGAGGCCGATGGGACCGAAAAAAATAAGAATAAAATAAAAAATAAACAATGTATATACATCAGTGTAAATGCTCATACATCAGTGTTCAGGGCAATACGGACAACCCAAGTCACGACCACACATCGAAAACTACTGCTCGCTTGAAGACTGTATAAAGTGTATTCACAAACAACAAATCTGAGAACTCTGAAAAAGAAACCTAAACAAAAAAGCCACGAGGTCCGCTCAGCGCCTCGCGCACCAAGACCATCTACGAAAATGGAGGCATCGCAGTTCGCCTTCCAGGAAACAGCAACTATTGCAGCGAAGCGGTGAAAACTGCAAGAAAGCGAAAGCCATACATCACGGACACAACAGAAAAAGCCTGTACCAAAGAAAGCGCATCGCTAGCCGCGCAGCATTGTACACACACAGCGCACAGTTCACTGTACATTTGGCAAAAAAACATAAAAGAAAATCAAGACTGTTCAAAACGCAAAAAACACATGTCACGTCATCAGGCAGGAACATTAGTAGTTAGTGCGGGGCGGGTTCTGGGCCACTTTTTGACCTTTGACCTTTGGGCCAAATAAGGCACACTGTGTCGGGCGTGCTTGGTCTGGCCCCGGGACCCCCAGAGTTTGACCTTTGACCCCTGGCATGCCATAAATGTCATCCTTAAGGTTCTTTTCGCCATAGATGGCGAACGTGCACTTGTGCACGTTCGGTGCATTCGCACCGGGGAGTAGTAAAATACGTACTATCCCCTGATTTGCACATCGTAGATGTACATTGCATGCAGTGACATATTGCGCATGCGTGCATACGCACGCGGAGCGTGTGACCTTCAGTGGTCCTATGCGTGTGGAAAAGACGCAGTGCAACACAAGGTGTACTAGTACACGTGTCATTATACTACTCCCTGATTCGCACTTCGTAGATTTGCAGCAAACAAAGTTCACGTTCCGTGCATTCGTTTTATTCGCACATCGTCGATGTGCACTGATTGACAAGTTGCCCATGCAGAGCATGCCTAATCGGCTTTTCGATCGGTTAAGAGAATGTTCAAATTCGGCCATATTATGAGCCCCAAGATCAGAATTCGGCTCAACATAGTACTTGAAGTCACCGTTCCCATTACGTCATGTACATTTACATACACCCTGTAGAAGCACTAAAACATCGGTTTTCGGCGAATTCAACATGCGAATTTTTGAACATTCGGCGAAAAGATGGGTAATTTCTTCAAAACCACTGTTTTCGGTGAATTTTTCGCCCGGCCGATTAGGGAAATGCCTACTATCCATGCAGGTACATTAGATGCATATTTCTATTTTGATCGGAATTCAGTTAGAATCAACCGGCTACGCCCGGAGTATCATGCATCAAAACAATTATTGAAGGGGTGTCACAGTGAAGCAGTGTTGCTACGCACCACAAATCCCCTCTGCACTGCACCGAATCTATACTGGAGAATCCAGAGTGACCAGCAAAGAGTCACAACCCGCGGGTATCCAGTCACACTAAGGCATGTCCACCATTCCCCACATATTCACTGTAACAAAACACAATACTGTTTACTATAATACACTTTTATTTAAATGGACTTGGATGAGTCTGTAGAAGAGAACACAATGCACGCACACGCACGCATGCGCGGACACACACACACACACACACACACACACAAACACACACACACATCTAGGTTATAGTGCTATACACGTATCTAGGGTTTAGGAAGCACGAGAATGTGTCGAAGCACCCGCACATACCCCTTCATGCAGTGTACTTCAGTAGCCCAACACATTACGACCGCTCAGGACCATCACAAAACACATTACGACTGCACTGTTACTACACTACACACACAGTTACTACACTACGCCTGTTACAAGTACTTACAAATAATTTTGAAAACAAATGGCACATCCCGAAGACGGCAGCTAGCTCCAGACCTTCATACATACATCATCATCATCTGTAAAACCAAGCATGAGCGCACACAAACACTATTAGTGTCACGAATACGGAAGCAGGGTAAGACAAGAGGATACGAAACAAGTAAGTATCGCTATAACGAGGGGAATAAGTATACATGTAGACAGAGCAGTGCTTACTTACAGGGTCCTGATATGCTCCATGGCGTCCCGGTAGTCGGACTGCAACAGCAGCCCGACCTGCCGGCCCTCCCAGTAACGGGCTCGATGGGCCGCACCCGCCAGGTGTGCGGCCACGGCTTGGCCTCCCACCAGCCTTTCTCCACTGTAAAAACGAAAGAAACCGCAGAAAGCACAGTGTCATAGAGCTCTTTTGTTGGGGGGAGAGAGCTAGGAGCACTGCACACTTACCAAGTATCACAATATATGATAAGAAAGAGGCGGCGCTTGACGCACCGCCTCAGGTGCTGAAACAGGGGTATTACCCCTGTAAGGCGAACACCGCAATGACACGTGAACGTCATTTCTACAGACTGTTTTTCAGGATAATGATACTGAAGTGAAGGTGTGAACCGCAAAGCAAGACCTTTACCTTCTTCCTGTCGAATCCGCTCCCCAGCTGCATACCGACATCATCCGCTAAAACCCAATCATACCAAGTAACGCAAAGGTCATCAGTTGACCTTTTGGACTTTTCAACTCTTATCCAAAACCACCAAGAGGAAAAAAACCAGGATGAAGAAGACGTCAGTTGTAGAAGCGTTTGTGGAGGAGTTGTTACATTATTCTCAGTAAATAGATATGGCTGATACATTCGGTGTAGACGTGGACGACCGGTCGTGGTCTCTCACCACGGGTCCTTTACTAATAGAAAGGCGGACGCCAATAAGAACTGTTGTGGAGTTGGCAGATCAAAACGCGCAGCAAGAAATTTGGCACGTCGATGGTAGACTTCATCGGGAGGACGGACCAGCTCTTGTTGATAGTAGGGGAGTGTCCGCCTGGTGCTATGGAGGTCGCCTTCATCGCGTCAATGAACCTGCTTGGATAGGACGGGGTAGCATAGAGTACTACCTCAACGGCGCCCGTCATAGAGCCGGCGGTCCTGCAGTCAGTTATTATGACGCCACATGCGGTATTCTACGGTGGTATCACCACGGAAGACTCCACAGGTATGATGGCCCTGCAGTGGAAACATTTTCAGACCTTGGTGAAGACTCTGAGGGGTGCTACCGACACCGCGGAGAGTGGTATTGGAATGGCGTCAGACAAAGGATCGGCGACGGCCCTGCTCTGACGGAGAGATTTGATGGCGCCTATTTGCTGGAAGCCTGGTATGTCCAAGGGCGTCTACACAGAGTAGACGGACCAGCCAGGATCACTCGGAGTGATGATGGTATCACCATCCAGTGGTATTATCACGACCGGCTCCACAGGGAGAATGCGCCAGCCGTGATACGCAGGGAAGGTAACAACCGTGTACGGGAGTGGTACCGATACAACCTTCGGCATAGGGAAGATGGGCCTGCTTTCATCTCTCAGGAGGAGGAGGGTATCTATCAGTGGTACCTCAACGGGGTGTATTACGGTGACCACCATCAAGACCAGGCAATACACCCCATGGAGCTGCAGTACATCAATGTAGTGCCTACTAAGGTAGACTCGTCAGCAATAAGTCATGAGTCCATTTGTGTGATTTGTCAGGATACCCTGGACCGTCCTCTATCCAAGTTGGAGTGTGGTCATGAATTTCACTTCCACTGTATCAAGGAGTGGATCAGTTCTGCCCCCAGCCCAACTTGCCCAACCTGCCGCTACTCCATGACTGCTGAGGACTTGGTTGAGTTCTTGTAGTAATACATCACACAGTTGCATGTAGGCGACTACGAATGCCCACTCATGTGCTACAGACGGACACGGACATGCCACCCTAAGTAGCCATGAGCGGCTATTTGGACAAGGGCAACAAAGCACCCCGTGGGCAGCCAAGGTTGACACTAGCCACAAGTCTGGTCGCTCAGTTGAATAAGCTGGGTGTGCCCATGAAGACCATGGAAGACCTTTCCAGGTGTCGGCAACAAGCAGAGGACAAGACAGACTGGAAGAAACTGTGCAGCTCGACACTCCAGGACAAATCAGTATCGGCAGCTACTACACCTTGCTGATGATGCTCACAAGACAGAAGTGGGAAAAACACTGAATTTCTTTATTTAATGCTCAACTACACGAAATGTGTTATTATTATTATACATATTCAACTGTACTCAGTCTGGCTGACTGCCATTCTCTACCACACATTACCGGACACTGTTGTGGGTGTTGTCGTTATCGTCGTCGTTGTTGATGTTGTTGTTGTTGGTTGTTGTCGTCGTTATCGTCGTCGTTGCTGATTTTGTTGTTGGCTGTTGTTCTCGGTTGTTGTCGGTTGTTGTCGTCGTTTGTTGTTGGATGTTGCTGGTTATTGTTGGTTGTTGTTGGTTGTTGTTGGGTGTTGTTGTTGGTTGTTGTTGGCTGTTGTCGGTTGTTGTCAGGTGTTGTTGGTTGTTGTTGGTTGTTGTTGTTGTCGGTTGTTGTCGGTTGTTGGGTGTTGTTGTCGGTTGTTGGGTGTTCTTGTTGGTTGTTGTTGGTTGTGGTTGGTTGTTGTCTGTTGTTGTCCGTTGTTGTCGGCTGTTGCTGGTTGTTGTTGGTTGTTGTTGTTGGCTGTTGTTGGTTGTTGTTGGATGTTGTTGTCGGTTGCTGTCGGTTGCTAGTTGTTGGTTGTAGTTGGTTGTTGTCGGTTGTTGTTGGTTGTTGTCGGTTGTTTTCGGCTGTTGTCGGTTGTTGTTGTTTATTTTTGGCTGTTGTTGGTTGTTGTTGGGTGTTGTTTGGTATTGTTGTCGGTTGTTGCCGGTTGTTGTTTGCTGTTGTTGGTTGTTGTTGCCGGTTGTTGTCGGTTGTTGGGGGTTGTTGGGTGTTGTTGTCGGTTGTTGGGTGTTGTTGTTGGTTGTTGTTGTTGGTTGTTGTTGTTGTTGTCCGTTGTTGTCGGTTGTTGTTGGTTGTGTTGGTTGTTGTTGGTTGTTGTTGTCGGCTGTTGTCGGTTGTTGGTTGTTGTTGTTGGTTGTTGTTGGCTGTAGTTGGTTGTTATCGGTTGTTGTTGGTTGTTGGATGTTGTTGTCGGTTGTTGTCGGTTGTTGTTGGTTGTTGTTGGTTGTTGTTGGTTGTTGTTGGTTGTTGTTGGCTGTTGTTGGCTGTTGTTGGTTGTTGTCGGTTGTTGTCGGTTGTTGGGTGTTGTTGTTGGTTGTTGTTGGTTGTTGTCGGTTGTTGTCGGTTATTGTGTTTTAATCATTATTTTGTTCATTATCCAGGAGGATGTTGCTATGATCCAATACTATGTTTTCGCATATATGAGACAAGTTTGTGTAGCGTTAGCGTGACGTGGGGTATGCTGATTGGATGTGAGGTGGTGAGAGTATGCTGATTGACCGATAACAATTAGTGGAAGGGATAAAGTAATGCACTGCTTGTGCAGCGTAACCAAACACATGGTCTGTGGGAAACACCTTAGTAAAATAAATAAAATAATAATAACATGAATTGCCACCGGCACTTGAGAGACTCGAGCCTCGCCGCCTTGTTCAAATCGGACTTGGTAGCTTCGTACTGGAACTTAATCTTCTTCTTTTTGAGGTATGACCGTACAAAACGCGCTTGGATTTTTTCATTTATTTTATTTATTTTATTTTATTTTTTTCATTGCAACATTTTTAGCAGATGTCCACTCGTGAAACAAAGGTGAATCTGGAACGAATAAATGGTCCATGTCAAAGGCATGACGAGTCTCGAAGTCTTCACATTCACGATGGAACCTTGTCATGATTGACGCATTCCTTGATGGTGCGCACATGAAATCACCCTGGCTCATCTTTTCCAACTCCATTCTTTTCACATTCTGCAACCCATACCCTACTAGTATCAGTGGGGACGCTAGAATCAGAAGAGGCACGGCAGCACTCTTCCGTGGATGTATTACTCGACACAACACCACCCATACTTGTTTTCTAGAAGTTTTGACTATAATGATATATTGCAGCAGGAAGTAGTATACAGTCAAATAGGATAGGATAAGAATGAATGATCAACTGTCTGATAAAGAATGCAGTTCATTAAAGACTTATTGGAAGGTCTCTACCAGCTGATCGTCATGTTGGACGGCGACACTGCATAATGATATGAAGCTCTCAGTTAGCTGTTTCAGTTCCGTGGTAGAAAGTGTCATGTGTGCGTCCAAAGAACGATGAAAACATCTGGGGTCCACGTTGATGCAGACGATTGGAGCAACAGCAAGACGTACCTTCAACGCTTGCTCGTCAATGTCGAGGGAGACTGCCCCGGGGTAGATGAAAACATCTTGTTCCACATCCAGTTCGAACCAGCTGGTCGGGACTAGCTTGCTTTCACCGTTGATGTACACCCGACATTGACCGTAGGACGAACATGATGGGTAGAAGTTGGTCTTGATCTTCTCCACACGTCCTCTTCGGAGAGTGTCACGGAGCGATGGACAAGTCTTGATCAAGTTCGTAATGATGAACTCAGTGGACTCATTCAGTTCGATGTAAACCTGTCCTTGAGCATCTTTGCGAGCTGTTGCCGTACTACCACAGGCTGGTAGAGCTCCTGAAGGGAAGTACATCTTATAACCAGGCTTGTAGAAGGATCTACCTGATGACTTGTAGGACAGTTGCATGTCCTCCTGAAACCCATCTACCACAATCTCTTTGTGGAGCTTGGTAGGAGCAGGTGACACATAGCGACGCTTAGCCGGTACTGCCTTCGAAGAGAGCACAACTTGAGGAGGGTCAGCCGGAAGAGCGGAATTCTTCCTCACCCGCCGCTCGTATAGGTTATCCATCTTCCAGGAAGCGAAGGGAGAACAACTCATCAGCACTGTATTCGATGAACGAATGACTCGACTACAGGACAACCACCCGTATTTATACAAGGCAGAGACGGAGGCGGGTTGAAGTGATAAAATATGTGTCAGCTAGGTCAACCAATCACCATCAAGCCCGCCAAAAACATTTGACCACTCAGCATTGAGCCCACCAAAAACATTTGACCAACCAGCATCAAACCCGCCAAAAGCATTTTGTCCAATCAGCGGCATGCCCACCAAAATCATATCTCATCTTAAAGATTCCTGACATGATACCGCCACTTTAGTGAACTGATACAGTATGGAAATAAGATCAGAGTCAAACGTGTGCAAGTTCTGAATCACGTGATCAAGTGAATAGGTTTCCCAACAATAGGCATCAATCAATGATACCATAAGAGATGTATCAGATGGAGATAAAATCAGCAAATTCGTACGCAACGTGGACAGTTGAGAAGAAGACACCATCCTGGTCGACTCCATGAGACGCAGTACATATAGGAGTGGAAAATGCTGAGGAAGAGGTTTCATGATTCGACTGAACCTCAACCATGATACATTGCTACGAGGTAAGTAGGAACGCAGTTTACGTAGTACATCCACATTCGTATCGTATACTATGCAGGATAATGCTATAGCATAGTTTATACTCTTGTACAAACATGATCAAGATGTTGACACTGTTTTTCCTCCCCGTATTGCTCTTCTTCTTCTTCTTCTTCTTCACCCTTCTCATGAAGTCTCCTGTCACGTACATAAGCAGGTAAGATCTTAAATTCAGAATCCATCTTCACTCCTCACCAACATCCTCATTATGACACTATATCCAGCAGGATATCTACTTTATATAACCAATCCTATCCAGGGCAATTATCAGGTACAACCATTGGGGTAGAGGACCTCATACCCTCTCCGTCATACCCTCTCCGACATGTTTTACATGAAGGAAGATACGTGTGTTCTTCGTGTGGACTTGTCATGGCGGTGATTTACTTCCCTGAAGATGATGTGCATAGGAGATGTAGTTTGATGAAGAAGCCTTACGCGGTACATGAGCGGTTAAGCGGTGTGGATCGTCATCTTTTGCATTTTCTTTCGAAAACTGAACTCTTATCCGATCAGCTTTGCGTACACACTCTTCGGGAGCAGATACTTGCGATGAAAAAATCCTGTTTGTACAAGAGTATAAACTATGCTATAGCATTATCCTGCATAGTATACGATACGAATGTGGATGTACTACGTAAACTGCGTTCCTACTTACCTCGTAGCAATGTATCATGGTTGAGGTTCAGTCGAATCATGAAACCTCTTCCTCAGCATTTTCCACTCCTATACATGTATGTACTGCGTCTCATGGAGTCGACCAGGATGGTGTCTTCTTCTCAACTGTCCACGTTGCGTACGAATTTGCTGATTTTATCTCCATCTGATACATCTCTTATGGTATCATTGATTGATGCCTATTGTTGGGAAACCTATTCACTTGATCACGTGATTCAGAACTTGCACACGTTTGACTCTGATCTTATTTCCATACTGTATCAGTTCACTAAAGTGGCGGTATCATGTCAGGAATCTTTAAGATGAGATATGATTTTGGTGGGCATGCCGCTGATTGGACAAAATGCTTTTGGCGGGTTTGATGCTGGTTGGTCAAATGTTTTTGGTGGGCTCAATGCTGAGTGGTCAAATGTTTTTGGCGGGCTTGATGGTGATTGGCTGACCTAGCTGACACATATTTTATCACTTCAACCCGCCTCCGTCTCTGCCTTGTATAAATACGGGTGGTTGTCCTGTAGTCGAGTCATTCGTTCATCGAATACAGTGCTGATGAGTTGTTCTCCCTTCGCTTCCTGGAAGATGGATAACCTATACGAGCGGCGGGTGAGGAAGAATTCCGCTCTTCCGGCTGACCCTCCTCAAGTTGTGCTCTCTTCGAAGGCAGTACCGGCTAAGCGTCGCTATGTGTCACCTGCTCCTACCAAGCTCCACAAAGAGATTGTGGTAGATGGGTTTCAGGAGGACATGCAACTGTCCTACAAGTCATCAGGTAGATCCTTCTACAAGCCTGGTTATAAGATGTACTTCCCTTCAGGAGCTCTACCAGCCTGTGGTAGTACGGCAACAGCTCGCAAAGATGCTCAAGGACAGGTTTACATCGAACTGAATGAGTCCACTGAGTTCATCATTACGAACTTGATCAAGACTTGTCCATCGCTCCGTGACACTCTCCGAAGAGGACGTGTGGAGAAGATCAAGACCAAATTCTACCCATCACGTTCGTCCGACGGTCAATGTCGGGTGTACATCAACGGTGAAAGCAAGCTAGTCCCGACCAGCTCGTTCGAACTGGATGTGGAACAAGATGTTTTCATCTACCCCGGAGCAGTCTCCCTCGACATTGACGAGCAGGCGTTGAAGGTACGTCTTACTGTTGCTCCAATCGTCTGCATCCACGTGGAGCCCAGGTGTTTTCATCGTGCTCTGGACGCGCACATGACACTTTCTACCACGGAACTGAAACAGCTAACTGAGAGCTTCATATCATTATGCAGTGTCGCCGTCCAACAAGACGATCAGCTGGTAGAGAGCTTCCAATAAGTCTTTAATGAACTGCATTCTTTATCAGACAGCTGATCATTCATTCTTATCCTATCCTATTTGACTGTATACTACTTCCTACTGCAATATATCATTATAGTCAAAACTTCTAGAAAACAAGTATGGGTGGTGTTGAGTCGAGTAATACATCTACGGATGAGTGCTGCCTTGCCTCTTCTGATTCTAGCGTCCCCACTGATACTAGTAGGGTATGGGTTGCAGGATGTGAAAAGAATGGAGTTGGAAAAGATGAGCCAGGGTGATTTCATGTGCGCACCATCAAGGAATGCGTCAATCATGACAAGGTTCCATCGTGAATGTGAAGACTTCGAGACTCGTCATGCCTTTGACATGGCCCATTTATTCGTTCCAGATTCACCTTTGTTTCACGAGTGGACATCTGCTAAAAATGTTGCAATGAAAAAAATAAAATAAAATAAATAAAATAAATGAAAAAATCCAAGCGCGTTTTGTACGGTCATACCTCAAAAAGAAGAAGATTAAGTTCCAGTACGAAGCTACCAAGTCCGATTTGAACAAGGCGGCGAGGCTCGAGTCTCTCAAGTGCCGGTGGCAATTCATGTTATTATTATTTTATTTATTTTACTAAGGTGTTTCCCACAGACCATGTGTTTGGTTACGCTGCACAAGCAGTGCATTACTTTATCCCTTCCACTAATTGTTATCGGTCAATAAGCATACTCTCACCACCTCACATCCAATCAGCATACCCCACGTCACACTAACGCTACACAAACTTGTCTCATATATGCGAAAAAATAGTATTGGATCATAGCAACATCCTCCTGGGTAATGAACAAAATAATGATTAACACACAATAACCGACAACAACCGACAACAACCAACAACAACCAACAACAACACCCAACAACCGACAACAACCGACAACAACCAACAACAGCCAACAACAGCCAACAACAACCAACAACAACCAACAACAACCAAGAACAACCAACAACAACCGACAACAACCGACAACAACATCCAACAACCAACAACAACCGATAACAACCAACTACAGCCAACAACAACCAACAACAACCAACAACCGACAACAGCCGACAACAACAACCAACAACAACCAACAACAACCAACAACAACCGACAACAACGGACAACAACCAACAACAACCAACAACAACCAACACCAACCAACAACAACACCCAACAACCGACAACAACACCCAACAACCGACAACAACCGGCAGCAACAACCAACAACAGCAAACAACAACCGGCAACAACCGACAACAATACCAAACAACACCCAACAACAACCAACAACGGCCAACAATAAACAACAACAACCGACAACAGCCGAAAACAACCGACAACAACCAACAACAACCGACAACAACCAACTACAACCAACAACTAGCAACCGACAGCAACCGACAACAACATCCAACAACAACCAACAACAGCCAACAACAACAACCAACAACAACCACCAACAGCCGACAACAACGGACAACAACAGACAACAACCAACCACAACCAACAACAACCAACAAGAACACCCAACAACCGACAACAACACCCAACAACCGACAACAACCGACAACAACAACAACCAACAACAACCAACAACACCTGACAACAACCGACAACAGCCAACAACAACCAACAACAACACCCAACAACAACCAACAACAACCAACAATAACCAGCAACATCCAACAACAAACGACGACAACAACCGACAACAACCGAGAACAACAGCCAACAACAAAATCAGCAACGACGACGATAACGACGACAACAACCAACAACAACAACATCAACAACGACGACGATAACGACAACACCCACAACAGTGTCCGGTAATGTGTGGTAGAGAATGGCAGTCAGCCAGACTGAGTACAGTTGAATATGTATAATAATAATAACACATTTCGTGTAGTTGAGCATTAAATAAAGAAATTCAGTGTTTTTCCCACTTCTGTCTTGTGAGCATCATCAGCAAGGTGTAGTAGCTGCCGATACTGATTTGTCCTGGAGTGTCGAGCTGCACAGTTTCTTCCAGTCTGTCTTGTCCTCTGCTTGTTGCCGACACCTGGAAAGGTCTTCCATGGTCTTCATGGGCACACCCACCTTATTCAACTGAGCGACCAGACTTGTGGCTAGTGTCAACCTTGGCTGCCCACGGGGTGCTTTGTTGCCCTTGTCCAAATAGCCGCTCATGGCTACTTAGGGTGGCATGTCCGTGTCCGTCTGTAGCACATGACTGGTCATTCGTAGTCGCCTACATGCAACTGTGTGATGTATTACTACAAGAACTCAACCAAGTCCTCAGCAGTCATGGAGTAGCGGCAGGTTGGGCAAGTTGGGCTGGGGGCAGAACTGATCCACTCCTTGATACAGTGGAAGTGAAATTCATGACCACACTCCAACTTGGATAGAGGACGGTCCAGGGTATCCTGACAAATCACACAAATGGACTCATGACTTATTGCTGACGAGTCTACCTTAGTAGGCACTACATTGATGTACTGCAGCTCCATGGGGTGTATTGCCTGGTCTTGGTGGTGGTCACCGTAATACACCCCGTTGAGGTACCACTGATAGATACCCTCCTCCTCCTGAGAGATGAAAGCAGGCCCATCTTCCCTATGCCGAAGGTTGTATCGGTACCACTCCCGTACACGGTTGTTACCTTCCCTGCGTATCACGGCTGGCGCATTCTCCCTGTGGAGCCGGTCGTGATAATACCACTGGATGGTGATACCATCATCACTCCGAGTGATCCTGGCTGGTCCGTCTACTCTGTGTAGACGCCCTTGGACATACCAGGCTTCCAGCAAATAGGCGCCATCAAATCTCTCCGTCAGAGCAGGGCCGTCGCCGATCCTTTGTCTGACGCCATTCCAATACCACTCTTCGCGGTGTCGGTAGAACCCCTCAGAGTCTTCACCAAGGTCTGAAAATGTTTCCACTGCAGGGCCATCATACCTGTAGAGTCTTCCGTGGTGATACCACCGTAGAATACCGCATGTGGCGTCATAATAACTGACTGCAGGACCGCCGGCTCTATGACGGGCGCCGTTGAGGTAGTACTCTATGCTACCCCGTCCTATCCAAGCAGGTTCATTGACGCGATGAAGGCGACCTCCATAGCACCAGGCGGACACTCCCCTACTATCAACAAGAGCTGGTCCGTCCTCCGGATGGAGTCTACCATCGACGTACCAAATTTCTTGCTGCGCGTTTTGATCTGCCAACTCCACAACAGTTCTTATTGGCGTCCGCCTTTCTATTAGTAAAGGACCCGTGGTGAGAGACCACGACTGGTCGTCCACGTCTACACCGAATGTATCAGCCATATCTATTTACTGAGAATAATGTAACAACTCCTCCACAAACGCTTCTACAACTGACGTCTTCTTCATCCTGGTTTTTTCCTCTTGGTGGTTTTGGATAAGAGTTGAAAAGTCCAAAAGGTCAACTGATGACCTTTGCGTTACTTGGT
>NW_027044771.1:0-1000 GCF_964019385.1 Sycon ciliatum | reverse complement strand
ACACCACTCCTCTAAGCACTTAAGAGTTAAATAATTACTTTATCTCTCAAAATTACTGGAATTGAAGTCGAAGAAGTGTATGATTTATACTTTTTGAAGCAATTCATTGACTCAAGTTTGTCTTTCATTATCTCGTAGGCGAGATCGTGGTTGTAAGTAGTAGTTTTTCCATTTTTAAATGTTACTTCGATTACTTGGTTTTTTCCAATTAGTGATTTTCTGATTACGAAGCGTTTTGATTTTAAATTTTCCATTGTTTAAGTTATTTAAGTTAATATTATTATTTTTTAGTTACATATATATTATCTTAAAGTGGACGTATTATTTTTGTAAAACAGTAGAGCAGAGCGAAGTGCTATACACAAGAGTGTCTATTAAATATTATCTTAAGCGAAGCGTAATTTCTTTGTAAAAAGCGAAGTGCTATACACTATGCTATACATAGCGTTTTCTTTAGCAAGAAAAGCTACATTCCACACAGTGTGACATTAGGGTCTTAAGGAAGACCTAGTAAGGGGCTATTGTCACAGTTTTTACTTATACTGTTCTAACCATCTTTCGATACCTTTTTGTTCGTCAGTCATAGGTTTTTCTACTACATTAATGCGAATACATTTCACGTATTTTGTACCATCAGGTTTTGTATGAATTTCTGTTTTATACATAGCTTACTGAATTCCAGAACAACTCACGTTGATCATTTGTTAATCCTATTAGATTGTCTTGTCCGAACATTTTTCGACAGAGATTAGTTCTTTGTTTAGACTTTTCGATTTCACGGGTAACCTCGTCCCATGCTTGTTGATTTGTTTTATACATAATTTATTGTTTTAGATGAGAGACTAGACTATTTCTTTGTCTCTCAAGATTACTGGAATACTTGTTGATGAAGTGTAAGACTTATATTTGATGAAACAGTTCATAGTTTCTAGTTTGTCTTTCATGATATCATATACTTTATCATGATTGTATGTTACTTGTTTTCCAGATTTGAATGTTA
>NW_027044770.1:0-16648 GCF_964019385.1 Sycon ciliatum | reverse complement strand
GAAGGAGGGGAATGATAAGACAGACAATGCTAGGAGGAGAAGGAGAGAAAAGAAGAACAGACGTTATTGGGAATAGTATGTGGAGCGGAATTTGGAAGTCATGGGGTGAGGCAGATATTATGCTGATAATCAGAGATGGTCATGTGCCCACGACCAGTCGTTGGTCTTCAAATAGCGGTTGGCTGCAACTTTGAAGTGTTGCAAGTTCTTGGTGCAGAAAGGACCAGAGAAGACTCCGGCGGGCAGCTGGTTCCAGACGGGGACAACTACGTGAGGGTAGGCTCGACACAGGTTGTTTCGGGAACGGACTGGAAGTTCATTGGCCAGTTGGTGTGCGTGAGCATTACATCTCTGGAATGTACTACGGGTGGAGTGGACTGTTCGGTGTTGGGGCTGCTGGGGTGGCAGCATCCTCTGTAGAAGGGGATGCGCATCCGGACAATGCATCTTGTACAGGAGGCAAAGTGCTGCAACCATCCGACGAAGAGCAAGACTCGGCAGCCAACACATTGGGGCGATGGCACGGATGGCCCGGGCTTGCACACGGTCGAGTCTTGCAAGATGGGATGGGGCCGCTCCCATCCAGACAATAGGGCAGTACTCCATCACTGGGCGCACAAAAGCATTGTAGGCTTGGATGCGACCGGGCACGTCTAGGAGGTGGAAAGCCTTACGCAAAGCACCAAGTCGCTGTGTTGCCCGGAGGGCTACGGTACGAAGGTGGCGCCGGAAGGTAAGCTGACCATCGAAACTGATGCCCAAGATTTTGAGCTCCTCCTGTTCCGTCACATTGGATCCGTTGAAGTCAATCGGTGGCATGTCCCATTGGGTGCGGTGGAAACTGACAGTCAGTGCCTGGGATTTGGCAGGTTCAAATTTTATTTTCCATTCTTGACCCCAGCGGGAGATGTTGTTGACTGCTAGCTGGAGGGCTTGGGTGGTATCTTCTTGGGTGGTGGGGGTGATGTTGGCATACAGCGTAGTGTCGTCTGCGAACGAGGCTAGGTCAGCACCGGCTGGTACGTGGTCCTCGCAGTCGTTCACGTACATGAGGAAGAGAGTCGGACCCAGTGTGGTGTGTAACAGAAAGACGAAGCACTCAGGGAGAGTAACACATGACACGGTGTGCACTGCCACACTCTAGTTGTAAGTTTGGGGCTGTCTATGTGGCTTGTAGTCATGATCACGGACTAGCCCTGTGAACGCCAGGTACAGAGTAGACCTTCAATACAATAGTGGGTAGTGAGTGGGCATAAATCGGCATTAAAGTCCACTATATTTCGAAAGTATGTGCGAGAAGTGGTGGCGGGGCCAGGCTGCTCTGCCGACCTTAAAGGTCTCGGCGTCTACGCAGACAAAGCACGCCATAATGCAGTAAAACCATGAGGAGGGGAGGACATGCCCAAGGTTTACCTTAACAGGTAGTCCATGATGCAAATCCCACATTGCTTCTTCTTTCAACCCACCCATATGCCACGAATCCATGGCGTACATCGATGAGAACGTGAGGTGACCATCTCTACGGTGCACTACCGATAGTCCCTTCAACAGTGGACTCACATAGTGACAAACTTAAGCAGGACTGTTGCATGTCATTCATGGTCATTATGTGGATGGTGAACTTAGGTCGAAATATTTAAGGGGGGGGGGGGCACGTGCCCCCCCCCCCCCCCCCCCCCCCCCCCCCCGTGCCCTATGCGGGCAATGCGCCTGATGCCCTATGTACCAGTGGACTTACATAACTTGCCGGTTCGTCTCTGTTACAGATAGTAACAAGAATAACAGTAAGTATGTACATGGTGTACGTTAGAGCACGTGAAACAAAATACTCGTGTTAGAAGTCTTGGGCACCCTGTAAGAAAACCTTGGGTCTGTCGGGAATGCCCAAGTGGAATAATAAAATACAATACAATACAAAAAAGTTACCACCTTTTCAAGACAAGCGTTGAAATCAGTGGCAGACCTCCTGTCTCATGGGAATACGTAGTAACCCTGCTTATGACCATGGGAGTATACAGTCAACTTCGCTAATAACGACTGCGGATATAACGACAATTCGCGAATAACGACAGAGTGTCCATGCCCAGAGCAAATTCCCATGTAACTGTAATACATATAATGAGACTTCGGGTATCGACACTTCGCGAATAAAGACACTTTTCTGATGCCCCGCTGCCGAGTGTCGTTATAAGCGAAGTTGACTGTACAATACAATATAATATAATAATGCTCATCCGCAGATGATGGCAGGTCCTGAAAGGACCGACAGCGTTTCAGTCACGGGGAACAGAACTTCGAGTGGCGAGTGAGGTCTTGGCGACGGCGAAAATCTCGGCCTCAGTGGCACCTGAAAATCTCGAGACACAGGTTTAGGTGGCTGCATGGTGTTGCAGGCCAGTCTCCACTCACGATGGTCCTCGGCTAGGATGGATTATAGGGGATTCACACACACACACACACACACACACACACACACACACACACACACACACACACACACACACACACACACACACACACACACACACACACACACACACACACACACACACACACACACACACACACACACACACACACACACACACACACACACACACACACACACACACACACACACACACACACACACACACACACACACACACACACACACACACACACACACACACACACACACACACACACACACACACACACACACACACACACACACACACACACACACACACACACACACACACACACACACACACACACACACACACACACACACACACACACACACACACACACACACACACACACACACACACACACACACACACACACACACACACACACACACACACACACACACACACACACACACACACACACACACACACACACACACACACACACACACACACACACACACACACACACACACACACACACACACACACACACACACACACACACACACACACACACACACACACACACACACACACACACACACACACACACACACACACACACACACACACACACACACACACACACACACACACACACACACACACACACACACACACACACACACACACACACACACACACACACACACACACACACACACACACACACACACACACACACACACACACACACACACACACACACACACACACACACACACACACACACACACACACACACACACACACACACACACACACACACACACACACACACACACACACACACACACACACACACACACACACACACACACACACACACACACACACACACACACACACACACACACACACACACACACACACACACACACACACACACACACACACACACACACACACACACACACACACACACACACACACACACACACACACACACACACACACACACACACACACACACACACACACACACGGGAAACACTACGGTTATGGGAATGTTGTTATGGAAACCATGGTACTGGGGGAAAGGAGGACCCTCTTGGGAAAAAATTGGCAAAGCCGTGGCCGTGGGCTTCAGGACGTTTGTTAAGGGAAAAATCCCATGGCTATTTGTTTTCAAATCCCCTGTCAAAAAATCATGGCCAAACATGCGGCCAAGGGAAAACTGACCATGGGTTAACCGGATGTCTGAACTTTTACCTTGTCGCCTTGGGATTCACACTCACGGGGACACCTGAGGTCACGGGACCTCATGGTTATACCCAGGGTTATGACCAAGGGGTCATTTTAAATGTGAATCACACACACACACACACACACACACATTCCGCTGGAAAGATTCCATGGTATCGTTGTGCAGCGACTTTGACAACGCTTTTCAGCTGATAGTGCGATCGCATGGCCTGTATAATCAGCATTGAGTAATCTACGATGTCGGATTTTATTGGGCTAAACTCAACACACAGGACACACTAGCAAGACATGCATTAAAACAGGGTTAGCATTTTACAGTTCACGCTAACTTCGACCGTCGGCCTTTACCGGTTTTGTGTGCTTTCAATACATGGTTATCATTTTAATTTTTTTACACAACGATCGGCTTGTGACGTCCCCCTAGTTGGAATCTTACCGTTTCGTTCTCCCGGTAAACAGAGCCTTCTGTCGTCGAAGCGGCACCAAACCGACTGTATTTTGGGTGCTGGGTACAAGTATCGTTGGATTCAGCATGAGCAGCAAAACTCTAACCATGTCTATTCTTTAACTAACCCCCACTTTAATCCCAGACTGTGAACATAGTCAACCAGTTTCGGTATGCCGTTCGGGAATTTCTCCGCATTGATCTGCATGAATCCTGTAGCGTTGCGCTGGGCATGTCCGGTGTCAGCCCCTGCCCACCAACCACCATCAATGTTGATGTACTCATAGCCGACATCCTGGACACATCGGCAAACACACACTCATGTTATTTCAAGAGTACATAACCCTCAAGAGTGTGCAACTCGACTATGGGTGCTGTTCCGACAGAATTTCAAGTTGACGTCATTTTTATAATGCAATGCGCACTGTACACGGATTATCAGACGAATCCGGAACCTGTGGTGGACCAAAGCCCTTCTGATCCTGTACAAATTATTGCAAAGAAAAATGTGTGATACGATGACACCCTTACAATTGTTGTATATCACTGGTGCAAGGAGCATTGCATCATTAATACTGACGTCAACTTGCAATTCTGTGGGGACAGCAGGGTACGTGGGAGTTGCCAACTCTTGGGGGGGGGGGGGTATGTACTCTTAGTTATAGAGAGTCAGTTCATGAGCGGCCTTGTCAACCAACCACCGTTAAATGTTGATATATTCACAGCCAGCACCCTGGAGTCATCAGCAAAAAAATACTAAGAGGAATCAGCTCATGAAGGGCCCTGGCGAGTCACACTAGAGAATAGGCAGATTCTACTCGACATTTTATAAAGTAGTGATATTAACGGAACCATCAACACTCATGGTTGGAAATTCCTCGAATTCTGCTTGTCTTCTTTATGCACACACCAACCATTCATGGCACAATGGTTGGCAACGGCAACGATTTCGATAGTTCGGATCTTCCCAAGTTGTGCATTGTACTGTTGAGATGCTGAATTCAAATAAATCAATACAATAAAGAAAAAATTTAAAAAATAATAAAAAATCGACAGGTTCGCATACCGGGCAGGACAAGAACAAGGAGTCGTACAACTCCCTGGTCAAGAACCGCCTTTCCGCTTCCGTGGAAACAATACATAAAATACAATAGTTGGCTCAGTCGGTGGGCACATGTGACCTAGTATAGGGTACGTATGTCACGGTGTCCTACCTTCATGCCATTACTGGCCATAGCCTTGGCGTTTGCGTAGAACACTGATTCATTGTACTTGCGATGGTAGTGGTTCCAACTGCTCCAGCCCACTGCAAACAAGTAGTACAATACAGCAAGCAAAACCAACAGCAGCACAAAGGAGCAAATGAGAAAATTAATAAAAATATAACGCTACAGCACAGTCGTGCGATGTGTCCTGCAGCAGCGGGAGGTGTATGTGTGTGTGTGTGTGTGTGTGTTTGTTTGTGTGTGTGTGTGTGTGTGTGTGTGTGTGTGTGTGTGTGTGTTTGCCGTCAATCCTTTTTCTGCACCTTGTCCTCACACACTTACTGAGGTGTGGTGAGCCCATAAGTGGGATCATTTTCAAGTCCACCCAGAGTTTTGGGGATTTCAGAGGGCGTTGGCCTTTGGGCAGTTCAATGGCCAATTGAGTCGTCTTTCCAAGATTCCTTTTGAATCTCTCTCCCCTCTTCGGGGGAGACTCGCTTGACCAGTTATGGTACTGAACAAGTACAAGTGAGTAAGTACAAGTGTGTGTGTGTGTGTGTGTCTGTGTGTGCGTGTGTGTGTGCGTGTGTGTGTGTGTGTGCGTGTGTGTGTGTGTGTGTGTGTGTGCGTGTGCGTGTGTGTGTGTATGTGCGTGTGTGTGTGTGCGTGTGTGTGTGTGCGTGTGTGTGTGTGCGTGTGTGTGTGTGTGTGTGTGTGTGTGTGGGTGTGTGTGTATGTGTGTGTATGTGTACACGGCCCGTGTTCCGTCTGTGTTACTACACTTTGCTGAGTCATGGGCTCCGCTTCGTCACGACTTGGATCTGGTGGGTAACTTTTCACCACCGGTGCATTCGCTCCATCATATGTGTATCTCGGTGTCAGCGATGGGAGGAGAAGATCTCATCGGTAACGCTCCGTGCGCACTTGGGTGACACTACACCGATATAAGACCTTGTTCGGCGTCGGCGGTTGGAATGGCTCGGGCACGTCGCGCGCATGCCTGCAGACCGTGCTCCCGTCCAGATTTTGTTTGGAAGGTTGAGTGGTCGTCGCCCTCCTTGTGGCCCCCGGCGGCACTGGAAAGATGTTGTCCAGAGAGACATGAAGGCGAGCTGGTGTGGATTTCTGGTTTCAGAATGCACAAGATCGGCAGAACTGGAGGATGTTCCTTGCTGAGCCACCACCGCATGCAGATGATCCGCCACCTTTGCACTGCTTGCTGTGTGGTGCTGTGTGGCTGCTTGCTGTGTGGTTTTTAAGTCTTGGATATCATTTGAGCTTACCAGCGAAACCGTTGTTGACTTAGATAAAAGTAAAAAAATATCCTGCGTATTCCCGAAGGGAACTCACGACGACCGCTAACACCGGGTAAAACCTACTTGAGTCAAGTACTGGTAGCGCCTAACAGTGGGGGTGAGTGAATAAGTCCCACAACCACAAATGCCCAGAAAGACCCCATTAGTCGCATCCATGTACGCATTGTGCAGGCCACAAGTTCCCAGTTGACTGTGGGTAGCAGCACGTCTGGAAAAACCGCTCCCAGGCAGGGCTTGAACCAGGTACCTCTCGTATGTCAATCATGGTCTTTCACCAACCCACTGTGCTTGCCTGGTGACTGGAGTAGTGGTTGACTTAGATCCTATCGGCAACTCTCCATTCACTACTAAGGCCCTCTTCAGACTAGGTACAAAACAGCCTATATGTCACATTTACATAGAAGTTTCCAAGACAACAACAAGAATCTGGCGGGAAGCCTACAAGGCTGCCCAATCCTTTCAGGGAGGATGCGAACCCTTGTACAAGGCAACTTTCCTGTATTTATCGTACTTTCACCAGGCAGTCGTACAAGCGTACAAACTTTGTAAACGGGTACGACTGCCGGCTGCTTTCACACATCCCAAGCCCCATGCGCAGTTGCGTAGGGTCAAAGGTTGCCTGTATAGTGCATTTAGAATGTGTAGTCTGAATGCAGGCTTGGAAAAATGTTGCCTTTTAGGTTTTATGTGATTTTGTACTGGATGTTCTATGTACGTAGTCTGTAGAGGGCCTAAGTACTAACTGCTTATTCTCAAAGGCACGCATCCAGGAACAAGGCCATCCTAGTTGCCACTTGGATTCAGGATGCGATGGCGTGGGTTTAGTTTGAACGCCAAGCTCAACATTTCGGTTATTGCTAACAAGCACGATCTCATTCAAACACGCCACACGCCACAGACGCACAATCGCAAGCTTTACTTACTTGGCGGCGACAAGGCCAGCCCGTTGTTCAGAGCCAGAGAGGAATGGCAAGCGAGCGACAACACCAGCAAAGCTGCAACAGACAGCTCCATTATCAGGCCAGATAGCGGTAGCGTGGATTGGCAGAGAAGGAAATAATAATTCGTATGCTCGTCTTCTTTTCCGAACTGAAATGACTCCCTGCGCTTTTGCATGACCACGGACTGGTAGTGACTAGTGGTAGATCTACCGCAGTGTCTGGCTGACTAGCTGGCGCTCCGGGGCCGGGGCTGTACTAGTATGACTATGAGTCACTATGAGTATGATCCTGGAGAGCGCTAACGACGTTACGTCATGATCAGACGGCTGAGTCTTGTAAAATCACTCTCTTAGTATTGACTCCCATTGATTTTCGCTATACCTAAGCAGTCAAATATTCCTGCATATTTCACTCCTTAGGGCTATAATATTGACTGCTTATAATATAAGCAGTCAATAAGCAGTCAAATATTATTTGACTGCTTAGGCCAGTTAGGGGTTGCGCACAATGCGCAGTTGAACGGTGCCTAGTGCAGCATGGTCACTGTATGAGTAGGTGGTGGTGCAACGGTTGTGCAACCAAAAAACCGGAATTCATGAGGTAATCGTTCTGGAATTTGAAATACCGACTGTTTGTCGTGATAAATCTAATATTGACTTCGTACTTGGTCAATAGGAAATAAAAGCCTCGTAAAAGACCTCGGCTTCTATTTCCTATTGACCAAGTACTCAGTCAATATTAGATACAATCATGTACGTAATGCCGGTAGTTGTAGTGTAGTTCTACGACACGACGACGGTCGCGACCGGTTTCATGACTGGGATGACTTGCATTACAGTGCTGGCAACTGAAATCCGACCCCCAGAGCGGTGCGCTCACATCACAAAGACCCAACACGGTACGGGATGGTAAAACAGAGACCGCTAGAATGTGAAGCCACCGCTCAGGGGTCGGATTTCAGATGCCAGCACTGTAGTTGGACGTACTGTAGCGCTAACCCACTGCGTGACGACTGTCGGATTGCATTTGCAGGTGATTGGATCAAGTCAAGATACATGTACATGTATTTCCATTGACCCACGTTTCCATAATCTTTTCAGTAATATGAACGGATTACATGAAATAAAGAAGATTGATGTATGGTTTATACATGTAGGCGAATTCAACATTAAACATAAATAATTATTACTAGGCCATGTTTAACGCGGATGGTGAGCCAATTGAATGATGGTGAAAAAAGGAGAACAACATGTAACGAGTTATGACTAACTGTCCACCAACGTAACCAGATCTTATACAGTCAGCGAGTGCGACAAATTGACACAAAACTGACAAGGAGCACTGAGACATTCGGCGACCTGACACCTAGCTCCAACACTTCTCCAAGGCTCAAACCAACAACCTTCCAACTTGGAAGCCTCAGGTTCGGAAAGGTCCAAGAGGGGAAGGAAAGCGCAACGAAGAAGAGCACGAGCTACGCATCACGGCAACAAAGAATGCCGAAAGTTACTGGATGATGACGAAACTAGTAAGATTATTGAACAGACCGGCCTAAGCGGCAGCCTTACTACATTGTACAGACGCAATGCAACAGACCACCCAACTTTGGAGGCCAAAGTTTATGTAATAAACATAGAAGGGGAAGCTAAGCGAAGGCGAATTGTGACAAACCGAAACGCGAACATCCTACTGAACTCCACTGTATCATGTTTGATGGACTAGCTGTGTACAATACTGTAAAAGACATTATTCTAACGAGGCGCATATATTATAACGATTTCCCAAAATGGACTAGTTTACGTGTACCAAAGGTAACGATTCTCACTCATTCTCAACGCTCAATAGGACAGTATTACGTATATAAATGCCTTCATCAGTGCTAGCTTCAGAATATTAATGTTTCTGGTATTAGTTTTAGCCCAAATTTTGTTCACTTTATGGTACCTTATACCCTTTTCCTTGGTGGTTCAACACTCAGTGTGATGATGATTTCGGAGGAAAATCAAACGCAAACTTTTAAATCTTTTAAAATATTGTTTCATTGTTCTCTTGGTGTGAGTGCACTCACTTTACTTTCATCGATACTGCTTCTTGGCTCTTGGCTCTCCATCCGAGTCAATATTGCTTCCTTTATCCATTTTTTCCGGCCACAATGATTACTAATTTACATGTAGATGTAAGTATTTGCTATTTGTGGATATGCATGGGTAAGGTATAACAACAATGATTATGGGGCACGTAACGAGAAAGAACGAAAGTGTTTGTTCAGAACTGTTCTCTTATTCCGCCGTGATGATCATCAGTGAATCTAATAAAATAAAATAAAATAATAATATTCGCAATCTATGTAACAATTTTGGGCCCAACTTGAAAATCATATAAATAGACAAATAAAAGTGAAATGAGGGGGAAAAATGGAGCGAAACCAAAATGGGTGACTATACTACATACTGGCTAAACCAGTAACACAATGAGATCGAGTGGAGTAATGAAATCGATACTTCCCCGTGTTAATACTAGGCACCGGCGGATTATGCCGGCATAATTATTGGCATAATTTTGTGGTTGAAAATTTGGAGCATAATTTGGCATCCTCTCGGATGTAGGAGCATAACTACACGATTATACCACAGTTCTAGTATGTAGGCTATACAATTGTGTATAATGCACCTGATCAATGCTGGTGGTCTGCATGGTGAAGGGTTCGGAGGTCATGCAGATAGTGTTTTCAATGAAAAGCAGGGTAGAAATCATGGCAATACAGTATTGTATGCTCGAACTCGTCTTCTTCAAAGTTCTTTCAAAGATACGAGGGAATTAGCCTTCATCAGGTATCCCGGAGCGGACGAGATAGTGGCGGGTAGGCCGCAAAACTCCGTGTACATGTACATTACACTTGTACATTATGCATGTTACGAAGTCATGACCTCGGGTAGTCTGGATTTTAGCAGCCATGATATGAGTGCAGGCTATGGATATTGCTCGAAATTGATGTATAGTTGACGTTCGGTCATGATGGAAGGAGAAGTGGAGCTACGAGAGAGGTGAGCTGATTATTCGCAGGGCCGGTGTGGGTGACATAGGTTGGACGAGTATGATGATTATGAAGACCGTGAGTTGAACATGATAATTTTCAAAGGTAACTCAAGCTAATTTGGCAATGAAATAATGTTTTTACTGAAGTACAAAAGAAATCAAGTGATGAATAGAAGAAGTAATGTTTTCTCTTTTCCATGTTGATCTCTAACATGCATGAACACCTTGCCTCTTGGTATAGGGATATTATTACTACCCAAAAATTACAAAACCCACCACCGAGAATCTCACACATCATCTTCACAATTTCAGCCCTTCCACCAGGCGAAGATTCTCGGCAGGGAGCCTTCTCTTCCATCACGCAAGTACCTTGAGGCAACAGAGATCAGAAATCGACGACCAAAGGTGAACAGCGACAAGGGTTGGCGCCTTTTGGCATGAATCAAACTTCCCAGCACATGGCTGATCTACAGACTGGGTATTCCAAACCTTGTTGTTATGACAACGAGTGCGGGATCTCAGATTCGACATCTCGAATGGATAACCACACCTGACTTGAGAGCTTGGGAAGATTAACACACTCCATACTTGACTCTTAACCCCCTCCCCTCTCACCACACAAACACACACATACACACACACACACACACACACATACACACACACACACACACACACACATCAACTCAACCATGGCTGTTTCACGGCCACTTTGCACTTGATGAAATGCTCACTTACATTGTTATGTCTTAGTGCTAGTTTATAACGTGTTTCAGATTACATGTAGCAGTGTGAAGTGTGTAGTGTGAATTATGTAGTGTGAAGTATGTAGTGTGAATTATGTAGTGTGAAGTATGTAGTGTGAAGTATGTAGTGTGAATTATGTAGTGTGAAGTATGTGACTGTTCCTGTACTGTCTTATAAAAGCCAACTTTCTATCATTCTTCTCCTATAATCCCTGATGATGCCCTCCTGGGTGAAAATTTGGACAATTTCAACTGTACGTGGTGTAGCCAAGGACTGTTAGTGTGTTGCGAATTGGGTATACCCAAAAATTCGCTGAAAAATCGAATTTGTAAATTCATATTGAGTGCTATGTCAGTTGAAAGAGCATGAATAGCTGAAATTCTCTGAAAATTGTGTCCCGATCTGACGGGCCGTTCAAGAGTTATGGCCGAAAATGTGCCCTTGCAAGAAAAGATATTTTTGTTGCACGCTGTCATTTAGTCCAAAAAAGTCCAAAAATCACGTTTTTTAGCCACGTATTGGGCTGCACGGCGGCGGGCAAAGCCCGCCGCCGTGCAGCAGGACTTTTGCCAGCACCCTCGTGACGTTGCAGATATGTGGCTTGATTATTGTACTACTTTGTAGTTGACGTTGATTTAGTGACTTTGGCAAGTTTGAGTCGTGTCAAGAAGTCAGGTAGGATTCAGTACTACTCAAGTTGTAGGCACTAGTGGAACGTGAGTGGTAGTCTTTGCCGGTTTCTGAGGGTACCCTGGATTTGGTATGCAGCGCTGTGGAAATGGCTTGCGGTGGAGGTCCGAGAACTGGATGTTGTATCAAAGGTACGACCTCGTAGCACGTGCTAAACCTAATAAAAATCAAAAATTGACTTAAAGGGGAAGTTAAGGCAAAAATTAAAATTTCACCAGTTGTAGTCTTCGGGGTGCTGAGTCGAATGGTCTTGGTCCGAGGAAGCTGAGACGCTCCCTTCCTACTTGAATCCCAATCGAACTCGCGCACTTCCACCGAAACTGGGTGACTGCGCCCTACTAGATGGGGATTTGTATGCAAAATGTCACTAAAAGCGCCATTTCGTTCTTATAAAAGCACGGATGACCGCGATTGGCCCATATGTTGTAGTCTTTTGGACGCTGAGTCGACTGGTTTTGGTCCGAAAAGGCTGCGATGCGGCGTTTCTCCTTTATTCCCAATCGAACATGGTTGAACAAGCGGTCACGTGCTCCTGCGTACACCAGTCACCTGGTCACCGTGCCTGCAGGGTACAACTTACTAGCCTGTTTGACCTTTTTTGGGTGCAGTCCTGTCACTCGAGTTGAACTCGAGTTGAACCTTGGTGTGAAAGTTGTCACCTGCTGGCGTGGTGACCAGGTGATTTGGGCACCCAGGACCACGTGACCGCTTCTTCAACCATGTTCGATTGGGAATAAAGGAGGAACGCTGCATCGCAGCCTTTTCGGACCAAAACCAGTCGACTCAGCGTCCAAAAGACTACAACATATGGGCCAATCGCGGTCATCCGTGCTTTTATAAGAACGAAATGGCGCTTTTAGTGACATTTTGCATACAAATCCCCATCTAGTAGGGCGCAGTCACCCAGTTTCGGTGGAAGTGCGCGAGTTCGATTGGGATTCAAGTAGGAAGGGAGCGTCTCAGCTTCCTCGGACCAAGACCATTCGACTCAGCACCCCGAAGACTACAACTGGTGAAATTTTAATTTTTGCCTTAACTTCCCCTTTAACTATAATTGTGCATTATTAGCCAAAATGTAAAAGAGTGTGAATGGAGACAAATTATTTTTATTTTGATCACAAAGGCACACAATGAAAACCTTAGCAAATTTATTCCGTTGTGACTCAGAGTTTCATGGCTGAACCAATCATCAGACAACGATAATGGAATAGGAGGCAGCGCTGGTATAGCTAAGTGGAGAGAGGTGTGATAATACGATAGCGAGAGGAGTAATCGCGTGAATGTATACAGGGACGGGCTATTTCAGAGGCAGATGCAGTAGGCGCAGGTCTAGCACTAACAAGTACGCGATTAATCTCGCTCACACACCACACACACACATACTAACACGCACACACATACTAACACCCACACACACATACACACATACACGCACACACTAACACACACATACACCCACCCACAACACCCTAACTTCCACACGGGCGCACGCACACACAGGACACCCACCCACCCACAACACCCTAACTCGCACGCGCACAAACACACGCACACACGCATATACACACACCTATAGACACATGTCCACACGTATACAAAGGCATCTGCGTTCGTATGACAAATCTAAGCGCACACAAACTCCTGCAATCACGCGTCAAAAAACCCGCAGCGGTCATAGCTGTCTATGTAATAGGGGTGGCCAGCAGAAACTTGCGCTGGTGAGGGCATTTAGATACCAGCTCACTTCTCTTGTTTAGGAGTCACAACGGAATAAATTTGCTAAGGTTTTCATTGTGTGCCTTTGTGTACGCCGCTCTGCCTGAATCAGGCATTGAGCACTCTTGCAGAACCAAAGCATATTGCCTCTGTGTTTTATTTTGATCAGTGAACAAGACAAAATGCGAAGGAACTCGAGTATGGTGTGTTCCACAGCGCGAGTTAGAATGGATACTAGACTGTAGACATAGGGCATGCGACAGAGCTCTTCAGCAATGCTAAGAATTGACTTAAAAAATAAAACAGGCGAATTCACTGAAAGTCAAATATGGCAATGCAATGCTTGTATGTAATGCAGGCCGTGTTTCGCCCAACTATTCCTTGTTCCGTCGCTTCCTCTTTTCCTTCCTCATTCTTCGTCGGATTCGTCGGACATTCTGCTCCAACTGTGAAAGTGGCGTCTCCTCAAGATGAGTAAAGACGTACTGGGATGAAATGAATACCTTCTGAATGGATATTTGTTTTTGTTGGGACACAATGCGCACGTTTAAATTGAGTGAGATTCTTGTCACACGAATAAGTTGGAGGCCAGACTAGACCGGCAGCCAAATTTGAGAAATCGCTCGTATCAACAGGCGTGCTTCCTTTTTCTGCTGACAACCTGCAATTTCTACAGTGCATTGACTATACTTGTAGGAAGCTGAATCTTTTAGTTGGCCATGCTAGAGCTGTGCAGAAAGAGACATACCGAGAGATTTTCTGCACTGGAATTTCACAAATCTCCGGCCATTGAAGCACCTTCTTCAAGCACTCAAGACCCTGAAAAATTCAGAAATTCAAGACGTTGCCGGTTCAAACCCCACATCGGGCGACTTTTTTTCTTTTGTTTGGAACTGAATTGCAGTGTTCTCGTGGTATTTAGCCAGTAATTTTAGCAGTATGTCAAGCCGATCGTAATTAACTTCTTCACAGAAGTAAGAAAATTCACTGAATCCCCATCAGGACCATCAATCCGGAAGCGTTTGTAAGAGCAAGCATGTTCAGGCTTTCCGTCTTCTTGCGAGAATAAAGTAAAGACAAGACAATACAAAAGAAATGTGAATTAGAGTGTCAACTGCCAGCACAAAAGATCACTAGCGAATCATCTGCCAGGCATATGTAATGGCCAGCTGTATTGATGTTTACACCTAGTCAGACATCAAAAACAGCAACAACTAAATCGACAACAACAACAACAATAGCAGCAGCAGCAGCAGCACACACACGTTTGACAACCCCACCCATACATGCACAAACACACACACATTAACACTACTACTACTATTACTACTATATACAGCTGCAATTGCTGGCCACGCCGCTCCCAAGATGTGGGAGACGACGTCACGGAAGAAGTTCATCAATGACAGTACGGCTGATGCCGTCCCAGATCCTGGGGACGCCGAAATTGCCTGTTGCAGCGTGGGCACTCATGGCGGAAACACACACACACACACACACACACACACACACACACACACACCTATCCCCTGTCCCGTCCTGTCCCGTTGACCCATTGGCGTTAACGGATACTTCGTCCCATCCGGGTAGGAGAGATGATGGACAATGTTTCCGATGGTGAGTCTGGTCTTGGATGTGTCGAAATAGTCAACTGAAGATGTATACACACATGCACACAGCCGCACACACACGCACACGCACATGTGCACACACACTTAGGTACATCAAACATGTCTTCCATTAAATTTTTATGCTAAAGTCAATTTCACACGATCTGACAGTTTACAACGGCCTGGTATAGCAGCGAATGCTATGCTCAAGAAATGAACCCATCCAGAAAATTGTACACGCACCTGCGTAGACTGTAGTAGTAATGATGACAGGCTCGTCATGTGGCTGCATCATTCTGATCAGCGGGCTCAGGATCACTGTCAGATCCACAGTCACTGGAATCGGAGGAATCCTCCACAGACTCCGAAGTGGTGGTGCTGCTTGTAAGGTGGCTGATCATCCTCATCTGAGGCTGAGGAATCAGAGCAAGAACTGTTGGCATTTGCTTGGGCTTTTGAGATTCTCTCGAGACTTTTCTTGTGCGTGTACTTCCTGTAACACTCTACATGTACAAAAGAACACGAGGCCAAGTTCAGCATTCTCATCTGTGCAATTCTGTTGAACCAGGAAGGCACAAGTTGCATCCTGCCGTAACAATGCTGCTTTCACGATTCTCGGCCAAGACACATCTGTAACATTCCGCTGATTGGTAGCGCCAGGGCAGCAGTGGCACAAGCATCGCTCGCAAGACATACCAGCTGCAGGAACAGTGGGATACATGCAAAGGCAGTCCGGGCTGTTTGTTCAAGAGCTTCAAAACTGACAAATTTAAATTACAAAATAAACTCACCTGCGTTCTCCTCATTTCCTCGTCGTGTCGGCTCGCATAAAACCAGAATGCTACTGCTGGGTGAGGGGTCCGCACAGTCCTCGTCCTCGGTGCTGCTCTCCTCACTCTCCATTCTACCTCAATACACCTGACGATAACTAAAAACTGTCGTGTGGTCGAAAGGCAAGGACAATTGTCATCTACTTCGAGTGTTGAGAATTGAATTCAAATTTTCCCGGGGCCGGCGTCGTCATTCACATCACCTGCTCAGGTATTCAAATTTGTGCGGCTTTGAGCAGCGCATGGGGTGCGTATTGTTCGAACCTCGAAATCAAAAGTCGACGATTTCGCGAGGTTGTGCACAGCTCCGCGATGGCCAACTACGCCAGGTACAATCCCAAAGGGGCTGCCTACCAGCATACAAACTTTCAGCTTGTCAGCATAAAAAGGAAACGTAAAACAGGCTTTTGAAAATCGGCAGTCAGACTAGACTTGTTGAGAACATAG
>NW_027044769.1:0-10000 GCF_964019385.1 Sycon ciliatum | reverse complement strand
TCTCTGCTCTCTCTCCTCTCCTCTCTCTCTTCTCTCTCTCTCTCTCTCTCTTCTCTCTCTCTCTCTCTCTCTCTCTCTCTCTCTCTCTCTCTCTCTGTCTCTCTCTCTGTCTCTCTCTCTGTCTCTCTCTCTGTCTCTCTCTCTCTCTCTCTCTCTCTCTCTCTCTCTCTCTCTCTCTCTCTCTCTCTCTCTCTCTCTCTCTCTCTCTCTCTCTCTCTCTCTCTCTCTCTCTCTCTCTCTCTCTCTCTCTCTCTCTCTCTCTCTCTCTCTCTCCCTCTCTCTTTATGTGATAGTGATCATAGTCATGCGACCATAGGCTACATCATCCTTGACCGTGACTAGTGAGATGTGATGACTGCATCGGGGCTGTACCCTGTCCCGTCCAATACGAGAGCAGTTAGGAAGGCAATGGACTGTCAGTTGTCATGTACTCTTACAAACACCAGTCTCCGATATGATGGTTTAAGCTTGGCTTCAGGCAGATGACATGAAACCGAGTTGTCGTCCAGCTTGTAGCGACCACCACAATGATTCCTCCGAACTTCCCTGGAGGTAATACGGGGTTTATAAAGCTTCTGGATTCTGAATAAAGACTGATTGGCTGTGATGCTTCTTTGAACAAGGGAGCCCTCAAGACAAAGCCCGGTACTGTAGAGACGGGTAAGCGGGTACTAGCATGGAGGTTAATTATCTGGTTTAGTGACTGCTTCCTATGTCCAGGAGTAGCTGGCGGTACCTAAAAAAAGACAACAACAGTTGCTGAGCTTGACTGCAACGACGGGAACGCAGCTGCGTGCCTGTCCCTCGACAATCCTTTGGTGAATCTTAAAAAAATAACACAAGTTACACAACATAATTTTTATACCAGACATCAGGAATACAGTACTAGTATCTGCATGTACAATGTACAATCATGGTCAATGTATGTGGCTAATGGCGTCAAGAGAGTGGCACGCTAAAGACAGTCTAGTACACTACTCCATGAACAAAGCCCTCTTTTCTGAAAGACAATTGAACATTGTTTTGTGTTCCATATTATTACAGTGCACAAAGGCACACAATGAAAACCTTGGGCAAATTCCGTTGTGACTCAGAGTTTCATGGCTGAACCTATCATCAGACAACGAGCCTCTGTGTATTGTTACAGTGTTGTAGACCACCCACGCCGAACCAAACTAAGAAAATAAGTTACTTGCAACTGTACTGATACTACTACATGTAGTATCCGTACATCATAGTACAAATGTTGGGGTATGATATTATTATGACCCTGTACTGTATCAATGTAGCACAATCATACATGTACATGTGCGTATAATACTGTAAGCTTGACTGTGTTCCGGACTTCCAGGCAGTGTGCCAAGTGAAGGCAAACATCTACCCCGGAATAGTTGTCACACCAACAAGATACATGTATATACTTTGAAGTAATGGTACATGACTGTACTGATGTAGGCTAACTGTATCTGGGCAGTTGGACGCTACGTGTACATGTATGAGCAGGTACTAGGTGTTTGTCAGCACATGTAATCAACATTGACAGTCAATTCTATGCCGATGTTCTTTGTGTCACCAAAACCAGCAGTATACTAGTATGCCAAATCGTAATAATTGTAGTATCTTGGGTGTTGGGATAAAGCGTCATGACGGTATTGGTTGCAACGGCATAGTTGTGCAAGACTGGTGGAGTTGGAATTAGGATCCAGCGTGTCAATCATGACCTGCTTGTTCAAGTCAGCTAGGAATTTCGTGGCTCACCTTGAGTAGGACAATCTGTCAATTTTGACACCCCGGATTCCATCCACAACAACATAATGTTCATTGAATGTCATATCTAGTGCCAGCTATCTAGTGCCAGCTGAGCGCACGATCATCACTACATTGACTCTTGGCAGCATGACAGCCGTACCAGGCTCACTGCCTTATTCTATAATGGAACCCCAGTTGGTGAAAGTGAACGGGTCGTTTGATACATGTACATGTTTGCCATGCATGCTAGTAGACCTAGACTGGTTGCAAGGCCGTTACTAAGTTGTAGGACTGCATCGAACCAATTACCTTGTACTAAGTTACTAAGTAACTTCAAAAGTTATAGGACCGGAGGCGGAGGTATCAACAGTAGACCCCACGGTTGACGTGTCACGTCTCACATTTTGTTGTTGTTTGCGGTGGTAAGGACGCGCACAGACACTGCGCTGACTCCAAACCTTCCCCCCCCCCCCAACACAGCGGCGGTTTTGTAGTGCAGGTTTAGACTCCGCCTCATATGCTTGACACGAGAGCCACAGTACGGAGACGCGTCTTTCCCTTACAAGGGTGCACATCAAGAACCGAATATACACTGTACTATCATGCACAAAGACCGCGTTGGAAGGAGGGACACAAAGACCGGATATGAAGAAAATCACTTGAAATCAGAGTGTGTAGTACTCAGTAGTAGTCTCCACTCGACACAAAGTTCTAGTTTCAAACCGTGACAAAGAACCCAACGCATTCCAATGTAACCAGGGCCTGTTGTTATGACAGTGACTACTACTGCCAATCATGTAGTAGTCTCTACTACTTAGCACGTATTTTACTATTCTACTATTCCATGCTTAACTTTCACATGTATACAAGTCATGTAGTAAGCTACTATTTGTAGCAGGGAGTAGTAAAATACATACTACTCCCTGATTTGTAGTCTTCCATCAGAGCACACATCTTTTCAATGTAGATAGTGTGAAGATATGGGATGTCGACTGTAATGATGTGAAGTCTGTAGACTATGATAGACCTTCTACCACAGCTGAAGAGTGAAATCGGTGTTCATGCTCGACCATGCTGAACGGAATACCGGTGTACTAACTACAACTACTTACATTGTACTTACAAAGTCATGTATATGACTAGACCTTGGTCTCCACGCGTCACATGACCGCCAACAGTTCATGCAAGACGAGGATTTGCTTATGTGCTGACTGTCATCATGGATAGCATGTATCTCCACACACACGCATGTAGACTCTATCTGGTAGGCGGTACGTGATTCGACTGATCAAACTGCAGTGTCTGTCCGACAGCCGACCGGCAACATGTCGACAGTTCTCGGATTCCATCGCCCACGGGGAGTCGTGCTGGTAGATCTGCGTGGAAAGGAGAACACAGTCACTGGATAGTCTTTACGTGTTTGACGCCAGGCCCAGGGAGTATGGACCATGCACGACACTTGAACTGACAACAGCGCAAGCAAGTAAGTCTGTGAGTCTTGCGCTCCTTTCCCACGAAGGTGGTGTCCGCTATCCTATGGAAGCATCCATGATGGATACATGATGTTACGGAGCAGGTATTCTTGGCATCAGGTATTTCAACCGAGTATCAATGGTGCCCGATGATCGGGTGCGTAACGTCAGGGCCAATGTTGAATTATGTATGTGATCGTTGCAACCGGACATCACCGTCCCCACTGTTACTACGCCACAATGTGTAGACCTACGTGCCACACATTGCAAACATCCCACACATGGGTCACTGTCCGTAGATCTACCATGCTTCACCGTGCAATCCCGGGCCATAGTCTCATAGAGCGCGGTGTGTCTATTTGTGTCGCAAGATGCGTAGATTCACATAGTCGATTGGAGTAAAACTGTGAGTCAAGCAGAATGCAGGTTACTTTCTCGAGGATCTGGATCAATAAACTATGAACCCGAGCTCCTCCTCACGCAATCCTTCACTTCAGCCTTCACTGAGTCAGTGCGAGAGCTAAAGACGAATGGAAGTTAGTTGTCCTACCATAACGCACACAGACAATAGACTAGGTGGCTGCCTCGGCTTGAATGTGAACTCGGAAAGAAGGTGTGGAGCAAACCTAACTTACATCCCAAACGCAGTATTCTTCAGTGATGGATGAATTGAATTTGTCTGCAGACACGTTTCAGCAGCTACTGGAAAGGACCACCAAATGGCTAACGAGTGGCATCAGAGATTTGGACACGGGACCAACGACGTATGTGGACTGCACGCATGACTGCCCAGAGGGCTACGAGGCGGCGAGACATTTAGCTCGAAGGTGAGTGAATCTTCAAAATTATTGAAGAGGATTTGTTGATGGACCCACCGCTTTAGGGCGGTTGCCGGCCACGATCGTTAGAACGTCCGACCGGGTGGTAGCGCTGGGAGACGAGAGACATCCGTCGTCGATTAGTGGGTATGCAGTACACCAACGAAGTAACCCTCAGAAACAACATAGTATGCTGGTGCACGACTTCAGCTTGCATAGCAAGGTGGCTTAGCACAGACAGCAGATATTATCTCTTTAGCATGACTGTTGCGATCACAGTCAGTCATGTCGTGGCTTGGCTTGGCACGCTATGGTCGGTGGACATCGTTCATTGTGGGGAACTGGAGGGCGGGATCATAGACCTATCCTTGAATGGATATGGAAGTAGATTGAATCAGGACGTGGAAGAAGATTGAATCAGGACGTGGAAGAAGATTGAATCAGGACGTGGAAGAAGATTGAATCAGGACGTGGAAGAAGATTGAATCAGGACGTGGAAGAAGATTGAATCAGGACGTGTCATAATCATGGCACATATCCTAGACGTACCTTCCTGTTGTGTAATCACTAATCAGGAATTGATCTCCTCCTCCTCCTCCTCCTCCTCCTCCTCCTCAATGCAGCGCCAGTGAACAGTTTCAAAACATCGTTTGTGCACGCGGTGTCGTACTGTGATAGTGACAGACGTGTGCTATTGAGTATTGTGAAGCACACTTCTGTCCTGTAATGGAGTGCTTCATAGCCTGCTGAGAGGGTCCGAGATTCAATCACCCACTCATGGATCCCATGAGCACGTGTCACTTTGGATGAACATACATGTGCTCACAAGTCCGACACAATGTACTTCAGAACTTTCTTGAAGAGTTCTTAGATTTTGTATATTTCAGTTTAGGAACTGGAATGAAGAGAAAATATTGTGAGTATTGTGAGTATGCTAGAGAAATGCCCTACAATGACAATGTTGTAATTATTGAAGTCCAAGGGACAGTGACTGGTATTTTTTTCACAATAATTGTCCGAAGTCAATTCTACAATTATTGTAGAATTGACTTCGGAACCCTCTGGGGCTTTGGAAAATGACGTCTGAGCTTGAATTCTGGTAGTGCAAGTGCATAGCTGAATAACGACTCATGGGTTTGGACTCATGGGTTTGGCACGTTGGCAGCTAGCAATTCATTGATGTGCGTAGGTGATGTCTCACCCATGGTAGTACTAGACTGTACAAGATGCATAAGGTGCAGCTGTCACTGTCAGGATAGCAATGTGGACTTGTGCTGGGTTTGCGATCCCTTTGGGCAGCGAGTGTGATTGTCCCCATCTCGGCTCCAGCACTTTGGTTGTGTAGATGTCACCATACCCTTTGGCATAATGTCAGAGCTGTCAGTATGTACCATGTGCGTCACTCTGGGTGCCCTGTTATCTACCGCCTGACCAAACATTCTTCCACCAGTCATGTGCAAACTTCAATGTTCAACTCTAAATGACTGCATCATCTGAGTGCAAACACATCGAGGAGAGGATGCTGGGCCTGGCAGAATCGAGTGGAATGATCCATACCTGCTAAGTTTTGCCTATCCCAGGCTGGGACAACTTGTGACCAATGGACTACATTCAAGTTGGGAGACACTGATCACTGTCACATGTGTGTAACAAGGCATGCAACATGCAACTGTTTGAATCAATTTTGCTGCTGAGTTTTAATACTTATTATTTCTTGATGCAATGGGAAGTTACTTGGACACTTTCATGTGTTACTTTGAGGGTCCTGGTCAATGCATGTTAGTTTGTTTTAGTTTGTTAGTTTCCCACTCTGTAACTTTAATCCGCACTGACCATGTCCTTGCAAAGGAAGGGTGCAAGCTGTGCAACGCTTCTTTGACTGGAAACACTATGTCTGTACGTGTACAATGCAGTGCCATGTGAACACCAGGGTTGTACATGCACCCAAGGATATGCACAGCATTACCAGTTCTCATGATGTGGTGACTTGGGCCTGTAGTCCACATCACAGTACTTGTGTACATTGCACACTGTATTTCTAGCTATTTTTTAAATACATTTTTTGGTGCGATGGTCAATATTCCGGGCGGGGCGTTGGCAGGTTATGAGAATCCAGAAACTCATTAGGCTGCACACGAAACAACTTCTTGTGTTGGTTGGACGTCAGGGAATGAATGAACCAGTTATGCCGTTTGAAAACTTATCCAGTTTGCCTTTCTAGTTGGGAAGTGTGAATGTTTCCCAGTTGGACCGACCTCAGTAGGTCACGCATGATAATCATGTCATCCACATAATCATCATCATGATTTACTTTATTGTGCTGTGTACAGTACATGTATATCTATAACCTTACTGTACACAGTATCTTATCTAATATATATCTATGTATGTCTCTGGTCTTGTTCTCATCCAGGTTGAAGGAGGACTCAGCGCCAGAGAAGGGTTTGCAGCTGGATGATGTGTTGGACGTGGCATGCAATGTAGCTCCTCACGGCGGTCTCAACCATGCCAGTGGTGGTTTCTGTGCGTTTATCACCGGTGGTGGTCTGTTACATACAGCTGTGGCTGATCTACTCAGTGCAGTTATGAATAGATACACTGGTCTGTTCCTGGGCTCACCGGGTCTGGTGCAACTGGAGAGCAATGTCATCTCGTGGATGGCACAAATCGTTGGCTATGACCCACAGAGAGCTTTCGGCTGCCTCACGTCGGGTGGCTCTATGGCCAACTTCATCGGCATGTTGGTAGCACGACGTCACCATCTGTCCGAGAATGACCTCACGCAAGGGGTTGTCATGGTAACCAGCGAAACACATAGCTGCATTCAGAAGGGGCTGATGATGGCTGGGATGCCTCAGGCATGCCTATGCAAGGTGGAATGTGACTCAGCATGGAGAATGGACCCACAGGATCTCGAGCGTAAAATAGAAATGCAGCAGCAGGCCGGACGCAAACCGTTCCTCGTTGTGGCTACCTCAGGAACTACTAATGCAGGCACTGTGGACGACATGCGACGGCTGTCCAAAGTATGCCAACGCCACAACATATGGCTTCACAGTGATGGTGTCTATGGTGCAGCATTCAACCTGACCAAGCGTGGGCAAACTGTACTGGATGGCCTGGAGGAGGCTGACTCCATTGCCATTGATCTGCACAAGTCATTCTTTCTGCCTCACGGCACGGGTATGCTACTAACCAAGGAGAGGCGTCACTTACGACAAGCGTTCACCGTTGATGAGAATTCACCCTACTACCCAGACTTCGACGCCAGTGATGTCAACTTCTATGAGATGTCGCCAGAACTGACGCGCAGCTTCCGTGGCATGCGCATCTGGTTGCCACTGAAGTTGTGCGGCCTGGAGAAGTGGAGAGCAGCACTGGACGATCGACTGGACTGGACTGATTATTTCACTCGAGGCCTTCGTGGAATGGCTGATGCTGGCGTGCAGGTGACCACCGAGCCCAGTCTCACGCTTCTCACTTTCCGCTACGTTCCCGTGGCCACCTGTACCACTAACACAAGCAGCCCTTCCAACAAGAGAAAGAGAAGTCTGAGAGATAACCAGACTGCGGACAGCGGACACGACTCCATGGAGCTAGACAGCCACAGGCTACGCCACCTGAACATATCCCTGCTGAAATTCATCAATCGTCGTGGTAACCTGTTCCTCTCACCAACAACGCTGCCAGATGGAAAGTTTGTTATTCGCATTTGTATTCTGCATCTGCGGCTAACAAAGTCACGCTTACAAGCCGGCTTGGCAGATGTGTCTGATGGGGTGCGGGAGATTGCTGCAAACCTCCACGAGCATGTTCCACCAAGCAATGATGAGCCATCATTCAAACGAGCCAGAACGAGCCAGACAAATGACATGTCACCACCGCTCAGTCCTCAGCCGCTAAGCGCGCATACTCCTATTGACATTGTCTAGAGGAATTTGCACGACCGTCGAATTGGCGTGCCATAAGTCTGACTGCTGAGAACATACTGAATTTTAGTAATGTTAGATTGATGTCTATACACCAAACACCACCAAACACCAGTAGGAACGACAACAACAGTTCCTGTACACTACGGGAACGTATGTCGGCCCCTGAGCTCTTATAGATCACACACTTGACTCTTGAGACACACAATGGCTGTAAGCTAGTTTCAGTAACGTCCCTAGAGGTCACACCATGCAGTTGAAGTAAGTACCGCATTTCACAGTCTGTTAGGTAGACCTTGAGGCGTTTTTTGATGTCATCCAATTCTTTATACTTGTATATCGATAAGCTTCATTTCATACGCATCAGACATGTCTTACGAACCGTTATTCCTTTCCTGTTTGAAGCTATGTGCAAGGGTGACCCAAGCCCAACATACATGTACTTCAAGTATGCCAGGGTGAACTCACAACATGCATTGTATTACATGCCAGGGTGAACCTGGCTGCTTATTTCATTAGTCACCAAGACAAAGAAAACGATTCATAGGTTGTTTTATTATACTCAAATTTAAAAAAAGTGGATGGTATGAGTTGATTTTTTCGCTTCGTTAGTAATGGACTTCGCCAGTTTTTAATCATAAAGTTGGGGAGATAGTAGGACTGTTTGATGATAGCTCGCAAAGATATTGCTCTTGTTTAAAAAAAAAGTTTCAAACATTTTCAACAATGGACACCAGGACTAACATGTGCATATATGTATACGAAGTGCGTAAAACTTAAACAGCAACGAGACTTGTACAACACAAGTGACCTATAAATAGCAGCTTGGTCTGTGGAGACTGGTTCACATTGTTGCGCTAGTTCTGTGGAGACTGGTTCACATTGTTGCGCTAGATTTCACTAATAATAGAAAAACCGTATGACCTAAATTGTAGATAAATATACAGTGGTTGGTTGCTTAGACACACCTGTCTAAGATCAGCGGGCAAGTAAATTGAAAAATAAATAGGCGATAGACGGAATAAAATAAGTTCACCCTATTTCTTGCCAAAAAATAAAATAGTGACGGATAGATCTCATCACACAGGATACAGCAGGACACAGAATACAGCAGGATTAATTGTCAGCGAACAAGACTATGAACAATATTATGGTACAAACTTCTTAGCTCTATTTACATAGGAGAAGAGGCCCAATTGAAACCTGTTGAATCATAGGTCTATTCATAGAGGAGAAGAGGTCCGATTGAAACCGGTTGAATCATAGGTCTATTCACAGAGGAGAAGAGGTCCGATTGAAACCTGTTGAATCATAGGTCTATTCACAGAGGAGAAGAGGTCCGATTGAAACCTGTTGAATCACAGGTCTATTCACAGAGGAGAAGAGTTCCGATTGAAACCTGTTGAATCATAGGTCTATTCACAGAGGAGAAGAGGTCCGATTGAAACCTGTTGAATCATAGGTCTATTTACATGTACACAGCTATGGACTTCATGGTAGTGGCTTGGTCGTCTGCACAATGATCACAGAAACGTTAAAATTGTCATTACTCAACGCCAACTCACAAGAAGGGCCCGCCATATCCAGGCCCATATGCAAAATCCCCAGGAAAATTGGAAAGATCCACAATTACATTGGTGCAAAACACCACCACATCAAACATTCTACACCCATGAGGTCTGATTTAATTCACATGATAACATCATAATATGGAGTACTCACCATGACAGGTTCTGCTGCTGCGCTGGCAGATTGCTGTGAGTTGACACCAGCACTCACTACGCACAACACAACAAAGAGGAAGAAACGAATAAGGTGAGCATCCAAACCCATTATTAACCCTTTGCGTGCGGATGACGTGTCTACACGCACTTCGATTTGCATCGTTTATCGCAGTGAATAGATCAGCGTACAAACTTTCGATACTCTGTGAAAGAGCAAAACGGCATACCGTTAAAAAGGTCTTGAGCTCAGCTTTCCAGGGATATAAATTTCTTCGTGGTGGGATAAATATTGAGTGAGTGGCGACAAA
>NW_027044768.1:0-12000 GCF_964019385.1 Sycon ciliatum | reverse complement strand
AGTGAGAGAGGAGAGAGAGGGAGAGGAGAGAGAGAGAGAGAGAGAGAGAGAGAGAGAGAGAGAGAGAGAGAGAGAGAGAGAGAGAGAGAGAGAGAGAGAGAGAGAGAGAGAGAGAGAGAGAGAGAGAGAGAGAGAGAGAGAGAGAGAGAGAGAGAGAGAGAGAGAGAGAGACAGACAGACAAGGACCAGTTTTCCACTTCGTACCAAGCATATTATACAGTAATGTCATGCACAGAGCCTCTTAGTCTACATGTCTGCCTGAGCATCTTCCTCCAATCCCGACAAACGCTCAACGCCAGAAATGATGGAAATGCGTATTGTGTGCGGGGAAGAGATCAATAGTCGTGAAGTGTGATGGCAACGTGTTTGCCCAAAACTACATGAAAACCAGAGCGGGCAACTTCCATGTCCGCGTCCGTGGTGACAGAGTTCCTGCATTACGTCACCGTTGATGCACATAAGCGCCAGGATGTGGCAAAGTGTGCACAATTGAGCTGTACTTGTGCAGCAAGGAGACCGGCTTGAACCCTGCTTGTACGCACTGCAACACAAAAAAATGACGGAATTTCGCCACGACACCAGTCCACCCAAGCTGCACACGCTGGTCTTCATGTACTCTTGTTTCGACTGAACATGCATTCCCTCGATAAGTCACACTTCCCACATACTGTATAAGCAGATATATTCGTCTGGAATTTAATTTCGTCTTTTTCGTCCAAGGGTTTTTTGGACTAAATTAAATGCCGGACTAATGTCATTTTGTCCAGCTTTTCAATACACTGTTATGATCCATGGACGAAATGTACAACCAGACGAACTCCCTTTCTTCGGAGTTGGACGAAATTATTGACCGACGAAATTTCTGCCTGTACACATTCTAACAAATTCCTTCAAGTTGCCGTTGCCGTTGAAAGCCCCATTTCAATTGGTCGCCAGCTGTCTTTGACGGTATGCTACAGGTCATGTACGGGATAGCGCCAGGCAGGGCACGTTACGTGATTTTGTGCCGGCCCAACGGAACATACTTACACAAATTAAAGCGTGGACCCTGGCTAGCGCCACGTCTTTTCCATAGCTTCAGGAGTAAATAGGATTTATATGACGAGAGACCAAAGAAGGTCGAAACAGCTAGCTAGCTGAAGCTAGACGTGTGGTATCACTAAGTGATGCAGGGCATCCGGCAAAGCCGGTACCGGGTGAGCGAGAGCTTGTATTACGTGCAGGCATGTACCACGCGTAGGCATGTACATGTACCTCATGTCTGCATAATAATAATAATACGGTGGTTTCCTTCACAGCTGAGACTTTCAGCTCGTGCTTGTCTTGGTTGCGCTCACCTTCCCCTCCTCATGTTATTTCTATAACTTAAAACCTTCCAAGTTGGAAGGCTGTTGGAGTGTGCATCCAAGATGTGCTAGAGCTGTTAGTCAGCTAGTTGTAGAACGTCAGTACCGTCGGTCAGTGTCGTGCAATGTTATCGCATGAGCTGATTGTTTAGTAACTGGTGGTGTTAGTGGACATTTACCTTGCAATTTCTTGGTCCTTTTTTCTTTACTATAAATATTTCCAAAGTACAAAATAATAAAAATACAAAATGAATACCAAGAAAGCTGCCCGTGCAGGGCCCCACTATGCTTGTTCTATACCTGCTTGTAGGTGATCACAAGAGCTACTCGAACTGATAGAAACGTCTTTGCAAAACATGTACAAAGTCATGAACCCGCGATGGGTCTGGATAATTCAAAAATAAAACAAAAAATTGTATTGCAAAGACGTTTCTATCAGCTTGAATATGTCATAAGATTGTAGGTAGAGAACACGCATAGCGAGGACACTGAACTGGTTACCTTCTCGTTGTTAGTAATTACATAATAATGAATTACCTGTCTCCGTTTCTGACTCCTTGAAGCGCTCCAGCGCTGCACGTACTTCGATTTTTACGGCTTCGCGAATTGCTCCATTTGCAGACGCCTGGTCACGAGCTCTGCTGCCTGCCTGGGCGTTCCCAGGCTTTCTTTTAGGCATGATGGATCCCCTCAGGTCATAGCAAGACTGAAATATTTGGCAGTACGATTCAATCTACTTTTTTGACTGTTTGAATACAATTTTCTATTTTGAACACAAACAAAACTGAAATTTTGAGTGCAAGGGACGCTTGGCATGAGTCGACTTGCTGCCATGGATTCAAGTCACACGCTTATCCTCACGTGATCGTGAACTGTGCAGTGTGCATGTAACTGCAGTTCCGATCAAGCCCATCATCAGGGGTTATGTACCATGTCCATGTGTACTCTTGCTAGGAATCATTACTGGGGCCAATTCAAAAATCGACCTCTAAAATGCATGCCTTGACACATGTTGGCTAACAAGGATTTTTCGGTGTTATTTGATAGATAATGTCTTCAAGAGTATCTTGGCCCAGTATGGTGTGTCCAATCGTGTCCAAAGGTCTCGAAATCACCCTCGATAGGAATACAAAATTGCCGAAAAAACTAAGTTCTCATCGGCTATATTCAAGCATTTTCAAGACTTTCTCGGTACTATTGTAGTATTGGCGCACCGTAGCGTAGGAGCACGTGACACTTTGCATGCATGACCTGTCATCTATAGAAACCTGTACGCCGGCCTGATAGACACGCTTTTTGCACACCACAGTCAATAGCCTGAATGCTTCACAGATTTTATTCTTCCTCCTGCCGCCACTCTGTCTGGTCCACACACATAATAATAGATATCACTTTTCCTACACTGTCTCCCTTGCTTTAGCAATTAGTTATGGATTCCGTTACACCGCTGGCGTCTCTTTCTCTTTCTTCATTCGCTACCTAAACATAACGTTTCCATTGTTTCTCTTCGATATTCTTTCCGCTAGTTCTCGCTGTCTTTTCCCGTAGTCTCGATCTTTCTGCCGCAAAGCCCGCTGTTCTCCGGCTAGCTATTCCGTACTCTACGCTGTCCATCTCGATCTAGCGATCCTTCTCCCTGCTCCGCTGCGCTGTTTTATCGATCTCCCCGATAGCTAACTTCCTCTATAAATTGCTAGTGTTCACAATCATTCTTTGCCTTTCCGTGATTCAGACCAAGAGAAGTACGTTCCCGAGAGTTAGGCTCTCTCGACCCCGAGTTCAACTGTGAAAGTCTGCGACTGTGTCGTAGCATTGATTGTGATCGTAGTTTAGAGAGAGAGACTTTGAGTGCATGAACTGTTGATATCGCCGATATCACACTGGTGGCAGCGGTGGTTCGTCCTCTACGTGCTTTCTTCTTTAGTCCTCTTGCTGTCTCGGTCGCTACTTGCTTGCTTCTCTGTCCACTTAGCGGTCCTCGTTCCTCTTGTCCTGAATCTCGTTCACCACCTGCGCTCCGGTCACCATGGCTCAACCTGCTCCTGCTGGTGCTGCTGCTGCTGCGCCTGCCGCCGTCCCGCGTGTGCCTCCTCACGCTATTATGCCAAACAAATTTGCTGGTTCGCTGTCGGACAGCTGGCCGACGTGGCTCAACCACTTTCAGCAAGTGGCTACCATCAATGCCTGGACGCCCGCCGAGCAGAGTCAGTTCATGGCAATATCATTGAACGACGAGGCTCAGCTTTATTACCAGTCGCTGCCCCAGGCCACCCGACAGGGCCCAGTCGCTGCTCTCATTCAGGCGCTCCAGGACCGTTTCGCGCCTGCCCAGCGCGTGGACCTACACCGCGCCAATTTCAAGGGCTCACACCAGTCCAAGGAGCAACCACTGGGCTCCTTCTGCGAGAACGTAAGACACTCTGCACGCCTTGCCTACCCGGCCATGCAGCCTGCTGATTTGGATGTCCTCGCAAAGGACCAGTTCGTCCAGGGTCTGGATTCGCGTGCCATGCGGATCCGGGTCCGCGAGCTGAACCCCGCCACGCTAGACGACGCTCTTCGGGCCGCGATGCAACATCAGGCAATCCAACGCGCGGAGACTGCCCCGGAGGAGCGCCCGCCAACGTTGCCCGCGTGTTCCGCGCAGCCATCTTCGACCAGGGACGCTCTAGCCGACCAAGTGAAGGCCCTGGCGGAGACCGTGGCCGCACTGCAGTCTGTCCAGACGGAGCTTGCCCGCCGATCTACCAGGGACACGGGCTACCATCGGCGTGACGAGCCATCACCCCACCGCATGCCGCCCAGCCCTCGCCCTCCTACATCGTGCTGGAACTGCGGGCGAGACGGTCATTTGGCCCGGGACTGCCGCTCTACTCCTCAACGCCAGGCTTCCCAGCCGTTAAACTGGCGCCAGCTGCGACGGTGAGCCCACGTTCGCCAGCCGTCTTCTCCTTTTGGGCTCCGGTTAGTGACCGATGTGATTTTGTATATATTCTTGACTTCGTTGCCATCGCTCTGTTTGCACTGGGTTGCATCCATTTCTGCATTTTGTTTCCTTGGCTGTTGTGTTGTCCTCCCGTTCTGTGGTGTGTGTACCGGTCGAATCCTCAGGCCTTCCGCCTTCCCTTTTCTACTCTTGTCTCTGAGATTTCTGGTTTGTGTTCCTTGCCGACTGTACAACCACCTGTGCCTGTTACCTCTGTCAATGCTGCCTCCTCATTCTCTGTACCTGCCTCTGCAGAGGATGTGTCTGCTGTAGCTCTTATTGACACAGGTTCTGCGGTATCCATGGTCAGTATGCAGTTGTATTCTCGGCTGCCGGATCACCTATCCTTGAGCAAGTCTTCCCTTCCACGACTTCAATCCGTTAATGGCTCCCCTGTCTCTGTGTTGGGTAAGCTGTCTGTGTCTGTTACTGTTGGTGGCCGTGCATTCCGTCATGACGTCCTTGTTGCTGATATCCAGCCAGAACTTGTCCTAGGGTTGGATTTCCTTGATTTGCATGCCTGTATCTTGGACACTAGTAACCGTCGCCTTACCTTTGAGCCTGTGCCTGCTTCAAACAATGCCTGTCGCCTTGATAACAATACCCCACCTCCCTTCCCCGCTAACTGTCGTGTCCGCTTAACGGAGAGTATTTGCATTCAGCCCTTTTCCCAAGTCATTCTTCCTGTTGCTTGTGATGCACCACTTCCCACCGGTGACTTTCTTCTTGAGCCCCGCCCTGACCTTCATGAGGTGTTTGACATATCCGCTACTTACAGTGTTGTTTCGGGTCCCCTCGCTGAGCCTGTTCCGCTCCGTGCTGCTAGTACACACCAGGCCTCTGTCACTCTTAAGAAAGGCACTTGGGTAGCTACTGTTAGCCCTTGCTCTGTTGATCCCGAGTCATCTGCCCCGGCGGATGCCCTGCCTGTTCATGCTACCCACAGCTCTGTTGATTCTGTTGCTTCTCTGTTTGATCTGGCCCATTTGGGTGACTCTGAGCGTTCTGCCGTGTCTCTGTTGTTGGAAGAGTTTTCATGTTGCATATCCACAGATTCAGGTGATGTTGGTCGCACAGGTGTTGTCCAACACAACATCGACACTGGGACCGCTCGTCCTATTCGCCAGGCGCCTCGCCGGCTCCCAGTTCATCAGCAGACTGAAGTCAGAGATCATGTTGACCGCCTCCTTGATGATGGTATCATCACCCCATCTAGCAGTCCATGGGCCGCGCCCATCGTCGTTGTACGTAAGCCTGATAATAGTATCCGCCTTTGTGTTGATTATCGGAAGTTGAACGGTGTCACCTGCAAAGATGCTTTCCCCATGCCCAGAGTTGATGACGCTATTGATCATATGAATGGTGCACGGTTCTTTTCCACACTTGATCTGGCTAGTGGTTACTGGCAGGTTGAACTGGAGAATTCGTCCAAGGCTAAAGCTGCGTTTGCTACTCCATTTGGGTTGTATGAGTGGAATGTGATGCCATTTGGTCTTTGCAATGCCCCTGCCACTTTTCAACGCCTCATGACCACTGTGCTCCAGGGTTTGATTCCCGATGTATGCCTTGATTATCTTGATGACATCATTGTACATGCCCAGTCATTCAATACTCAGCTGACCCGTCTTCGTTCGGTGTTTGAGCGTCTTAAGTCGGCTGGCCTCAAGGTCCGCCCTTCTAAGTGTCGTCTTTTCCAGCCTTCAGTCGTGTACCTCGGTCATACGTTCAGTGCTGAGGGTGTTGCTCCCAATCGCCAGAAGACCGCCGCCGTTCGTGAATGGCCAACGCCTGATTCGTCTACTAAGGTCAGACAGTTCTTGGGTTTTGTCTCCTATTATCGGCGCTTTATCCAGAATTTCTCTGCAGTGGCTAAGCCTCTTCTCCGTCTCACTCACAAGAATGTGCCATTTGTTTGGTCTTCAGAGGCACAGTCTTCCTTTGACAGGCTCAAGTCTTGCCTCCTTTCTGCTCCTGTCCTGGGCTATCCTGATTCTTCACGTGCATTTATCTTAGATACCGATGCCAGTGATTATGCAATCGGGGCGGTTCTTTCTCAGGCAGATGACCAGGGTCGTGAAGTTGTGATTGCATATGGTAGTGCTACGCTGTCCAAGAGTCGGAAAAATTATACTGCGACCAATCGAGAGTGCTTTGCAGTAGTTCATTTCTGTGAATCTTTCCGGCATTATCTCCTGGGTTCCAAATTCACGCTCCGCACCGATCATGCTGCTCTTGTCTGGCTTGCCTCCTTCAAGTCCCCTGATGGCATGCTTGCCCGCTGGATTGAGCGATTGTCGATCTTTGATTATAACATTGTTCATCGTCCTGGTACGAAACATGCTAATGCAGACGCTCTTTCTCGTCTGCCCGCAGTCTGTGTGTCTGTTGTTACTGCCCAGGAATGCGCTGCTGGTGCGGCGCCCGACATGCTCTCTCTCCAGTCCGCTGACCGTGACATCTCAGCCGTGCTAAACTGGCTGTCGACAACCACTCCGCTTCGTGGCGATCCTGCTCTTCAAACCGCCAGTCCATCTCTGCTCAAACTCTGGCAACAGATTGACCGCCTAGTGATCAAGGATGGCCTCCTCGTCAGACGCTATGACACGACCGCCGAACCAATTCACCAGCTGATTGTCCCATCTGCAATTCGCCAGGACATCCTGACTGCGCTCCACACTGACGCTATTGCTGCTCACCTCGGCATCACGAAGACGGCCGACAAAGCTCGACAGCGCTACTACTGGCCGGGAATGACCTCGGACATTGAAGTGTTTATTCGGGCCTGCCCAGTTTGCCAAGCTCGCCAAGGCCCAGTCCCAAAGCCTGCCGCTCCTCTCCGCAGTCAACAGTCGTCATTCCCGCTTCAGCGTGTTGCCATGGACATCATGGGCCCGCTACCCGCCACGGCACGCCAAAATCGGTACATCCTCGTCATCGGCGACTATTTCACAAAGTGGGTGGAAGCTTTCGCCATGCCAGATATGCTTGCTTCCACCGTTGCCCGCTACTTTGTTGATGGCTTCGTGTGCCGTTACGGTGTACCTCTCGCTCTCCATACCGACCAGGGCCCTCAATTCGAGTCCCGACTCATGCAGACCGTATGTAAGCTGCTGGATATTACCAAGACCAGGACAACCGCCTATCACCCACAGTCGGATGGCATGATAGAACGTTTCAATCGTACGCTTGAGAAGATGCTCTCCGCCTGTGTCACCGACCATCAGGAGTGGGATTTACACCTGCAACGGACGATGTTTGCGTACCGGTCCTGCGTGCATGCCTCCACCCAGCACACTCCTAGCCGTCTCATGTTTGGTCGAGAACTGGTGCTCCCTCTGGACATCATGTACGGTTCACCTCCACGCCCGCATCCGGACTACCCGCTCTATGTCCAACAACTGGAAGCGTCCCTTAAGACAGCCTTTGCTAATGCCCGCCAGTTGAATGCACTCGCCCTCCGTCGCCAGAAGAAGGGTTATGACGGCACCGTCCACACAAAGCCACGTCTCCAGGTCGGTGCTGAAGTGTCCGTCTTCTCGCCCGTCGTCCCGAAAGGAAAGTCGCCCAAACTACACAGCTACTGGTCCGGCCCGTTCGTTGTCCGTAAGGTGCTGGACTCTGTCACTGCCACCATCGAAGACGCCAGCAAGGGCCAACGGCTGACGGTCCACGTAAACCGCCTCAAGCCGTATATTCGGCCGCCTGAAGTGCCAGTCGCTCCTGCACAGTATACGGCCCAGATTAACCCGACCTGCGATGACGACCTACCCGTACCGCTGGCTGGCCCGCCGCCTCGCTATAACCTCCGGCCTCGGAATGCACTCCAGCGACCTCACCGCTATAGACAACCATAAATTGTAAGATCATTTTAAACGTCATCGTAAGACACCCTTATCTATATTGTTTTCCCTGCTTCATTTTTCTTTCATGTTTACTACCTGTATACTTTGAACACGAGGGCGTGTTCTCAAGAAAACAAGGTGTGGTGTAGTATTGGCGCACCGTAGCGTAGGAGCACGTGACACTTTGCATGCATGACCTGTCATCTATAGAAACCTGTACGCCGGCCTGATAGACACGCTTTTTGCACACCACAGTCAATAGCCTGAATGCTTCACAGATTTTATTCTTCCTCCTGCCGCCACTCTGTCTGGTCCACACACATAATAATAGATATCACTTTTCCTACACTGTCTCCCTTGCTTTAGCAATTAGTTATGGATTCCGTTACACCGCTGGCGTCTCTTTCTCTTTCTTCATTCGCTACCTAAACATAACGTTTCCATTGTTTCTCTTCGATATTCTTTCCGCTAGTTCTCGCTGTCTTTTCCCGTAGTCTCGATCTTTCTGCCGCAAAGCCCGCTGTTCTCCGGCTAGCTATTCCGTACTCTACGCTGTCCATCTCGATCTAGCGATCCTTCTCCCTGCTCCGCTGCGCTGTTTTATCGATCTCCCCGATAGCTAACTTCCTCTATAAATTGCTAGTGTTCACAATCATTCTTTGCCTTTCCGTGATTCAGACCAAGAGAAGTACGTTCCCGAGAGTTAGGCTCTCTCGACCCCGAGTTCAACTGTGAAAGTCTGCGACTGTGTCGTAGCATTGATTGTGATCGTAGTTTAGAGAGAGAGACTTTGAGTGCATGAACTGTTGATATCGCCGATATCACACTATATTGACTGGACCTGGGAGTTTTTACCCTTTTATGTGCCAGGAGCTATAGTAACACCGTACATACACAGGATGCGAACCGACGCGTACACTGATTTTGTGCGAGAGTTGGAAAGAGCATCAAGTAGTGTAGTTGTGACATACTAGTACCAGAAATGTGTTACCTCGTTTGGACACTTTCTTCAAAGTTTTGCATTGACTCGCTGGCGCTTTTGCTGTCGGAACGTCCACGAATGGATCGATGCTAAATTCAGCAGAACCTTCATTACAATGTCATCTTGGCTCCCCGGAAAAGAAGGCATGATTCCAGCAAGGAGCAGCACAACAATTATGTGTGGAAAGCAGGGGAAAGTCATCATAGCTTGCCAAGCAAGTTGTAACTATTCATAGGACTAATCTACAACCGTGGAAAGTTTCAGACCTGGCTAACTTCATCGGGCTGGAATAAAAGCATTTGCTTTGTGAGTACTGCTGCACAAGAGGTGTTACAGTGGACGAGCATTTGATTCGAATCTACAAGAGCGGCTAGTGTTAGTACCATGATTTGAACACACCGACCGTGGTGATCAGCTACCATTTGCACAAAGCCTATTTACCAGCTCAACAGCTCTAGGACAACTGCCTTAGGAGTGCCAAGCTGCAGTGAGAGGGAGTAGCTATGTGGTGTGGAGTGTTACAAAAACGAAATCCGAGTACCTGGAGGTAACCTATCACAATATGCAACACCAGCAGTAGAAGAATCATTTCCTTGTCACAGAATTTGATGGCTGGGCCTAGGCAGTGTGAAACTACAGTTATACTTATAAAACACTAACTGCAAGAAAGAGTCCGATGTCCAATGTCATGGCTTGTCTCTCCTGAACTGATCACGGCATGTAGTTGATGCGATTCAAGAGCGGCGGTGAAGAGGGAAAACATGTTCATATAATACCTCATGTACTAGTGGCTAAAGAATTGTCCCTGACTGCAGAGCCAACAGTGATGGTGTAGGTGGCGGAGTAGAGATGGGCTCAGCTGTACGGCGTAGAGTTTCCAAAGCTCAGACGGAAGAACAACTTCAGTTGAAGTGAAACACATGGAAGCGAAAGTATTCGCATCACAATGTTGGGATCGATCAGCTTTTTAAACTGCAGCTATTCACCTGTGAGCGTTGTCCAACTGCAGCCTTGAAGTCTTTTCAAAGCATTTAAGTATAGTGACAAAGCTAGCCAATGTTTGGACTGTTTTAATATCTACTAGTATGCAAAGGATTTTGGTATTTTCATTTTCATCATTTTTTCGTTACAGCACTGCCATCGCATACAAATAGTGTTGTCCTTCTTACATTGCTGCGAGATCTATCGTATTATCTACACGTACTTCGAGTAAATTAGTTCAGGTTGAAACTGTCCTATAGCACTTCTTTCCTTAGACTCTGACAGTTTCCTACCACCTTTTCCTGTTAGTACTTGGGTTACAATACCTATTCTCTCAGTTGAAGTGTAACGCCGAACCGTCTGACGTGTTTGCAGTCTGATAATTATAGTAATGCATGCCTGTAAATAGTCTCATGTACCTGCTAGCTGCACATACATGTACCCGTACCTCAATGCTAACATTTGACGCGACATGTAATGTACACTCATGTACATGCCCAAGTTTCATTGCACTTTGGAAATTTTGTTTTGACACTGTAAAAGTACAGTACTTGTCGCCGTACTGTATCTACTGCTTATTCTGAGCAAAATGAGGTGCTACTTGGCCATATACATGTCAGTAAAAATGGATATAGGAGCAATTTTAGTTAGGTTGCCATGGTAATAACGGCCTTTTTCTATTTTGATGTTTTTCACCATGTTCGGACACAATTCGGCAATCGAAACCTATGCCATCGTGTTCAGGAGGCAAAAACCATCCAGGAATGATCAGAAAATCCTTGTTAGCAAACATGTGTCAAGTAAAAGTGAGAAATTTCAAATGGGCCCTAGGACTACATCACAATCATCAAGAGTACGAGAACCCCCAGGCCAGGGGTTATGTACAGCTCTTGCAATCATTCATCAGAATTCAGATATCTGCAGATCAGATCAGCAGACCAGCATGCATGCGCATGATGCATGCATCTTGCGACCAGGGAGTAGTATTTTACTACTCCCTGCTTGCGACTACAATTTACAAATGTAGACTCTTGTTGTATGTTGCCATCGGCATCGCGCGATGTAGCGCTCAGCTGTGACGCCATCATGCCGCATAGCTAGCTACATGTCTAGCTAGCACGGCGTATCACCTGATCAGTAATCAATTCTGCTTCGAACATGCACGTGACTCCCCTCGAAAACCATCTCTTTCACGATTGTGTGCGACATACCTGCCCGAGTTGGGTAAATCTAGCGGTTTTGAGAGGATTCACCTTTGGATTTATGGAAAGATTGTGTATTACGGAGAAAGCTTGCAAATATACGCATCATTTTTGTGACAGGTCCTTTGAACGGTGTCAAAGTAACCAAAATGGCATCCCAGTTCAAGAGCCAATGCATTGTGCTTCCTTCCGTCCTTTTCTCTTTGAACTCAGTAGGAGGTGGCACGGTTTTTTTGCAGTTTGTGCGTAGGCTTGACAATGTCGACTACAGACGAGGTCTTTCTCTTTACCAGCGAGTCTGTTGGCGAGGGACATCCTGACAAATGCTGTGATCAGATTTCGGATGCCGTTCTGGATGCCTGCCTGGCTCAGGATCCCAATAGCAAGGTAGCTTGCGAAACCGCGGCCAAGTCAAACTATGTCTTGCTGTTTGGTGAGATCACCACCACGGCCAAGGTAAATATGGAGGAGGTTGTCCGCGAAACTCTCCGCAAAATTGGATATGATGACGCTGCCAAGGGTATCGACTGCTCTACTTGCCGTGTTGAGGTAGGTGTTGTAGCTTCCCATTTTTTTATGAGTTCGAACCTACTGAGTAACTAACTGTACTTGTACGCCGAGTATTGTACAACTCAGCTTGTGTGGTTCAAAGTTCTCTCTT
>NW_027044767.1:0-5000 GCF_964019385.1 Sycon ciliatum | reverse complement strand
CCGGGGAAATTTTTCATTTTTTAATAAAATACATGTACATGTACTGGTATTTATTGTATACATCAGGGAGTAGTACAATACCGTGGTATTGTACTACTCAGTACTCCCTGATGTATGCATGGTTATGGCTCTAAGTGACGGAGACATGCACAACTATTTAGCACAACACTGACAAGGCGCGAGACACAGCATGAAAGTGAGCTTGAGCATTGATGCCGTGGATTGTCTCAGTACCCCTTGTGAGTTTGTGCTCCATCATGCGGCTGATTTCCTTGGCTGGCTCACCAACTGAGTTTACAAAAAGTCGGTATAAAATGTAAACTAACTTCAACAAGTAACCCTGATGATGTGGCTGCAAGAATGGGTACTCGGTAGTCATGACTCATGCCGTCATGGATCGATTATGGAGTCGGAAACCCGGGCCGGCCGGGTTGCTTTGTGCAGCCTGCTGCGTAGCCGGGCTCCCTGATCTTTGCCTTGGCACTGGCAGCTGTCTGTAGAGTCGGCATGTAGCCATGGTTTCAGAACTGGGTGCGAGGGAACAAGCAGCTGGCGACGTTTCGTGTTTTTTTGTTGCTAAAACAGTAAAAAAAGTACGAAAATGTGAAAATGTTCCACATCACTGTTGCAGGGATTTCAGCAAATCACAAGCTGGTGGAAGAGTTCCTGAGTGAATACTATTTCATCGATGTGACTTTATATACTGTACACCATGCTACTTATCCTCCCGGAGAGCCGAGAGACGTAGATAGAATTAATTGTGCATCGCACTAGTGGACTGGCAGTGAAATTCCAGAATGAAGTTCGCTTATAAGGTGAGTGAAAGCATGCTTAGGAATAATGAGAAAATCATTGACTTTGTTCAAGAGCTGCATGTACATTCGCTGCGTGTGCATCCGCGATGTTGGCTTATTGGGCACATGTGTGCTTCTGTGGTACACGTGCAGTTCTCCAACCTGTGTGGTACGGTGTACAGTCAAGGTAATGTGACCTTCACAGCCAACGACTGCGTGGTCAGTCCTGTTGGGAACAGAGTGACGATATTTGATCTGAAAAAGTGAGTGCTCGGTTTACTGATCTATAAAAAAAAGTGTATTGAAGGATATGTGTAGATCATGCATGGTTAAGGTTGCTGACATTTGCACGAAAAAAGGTGGATGTTGGTGATTGACAACGGTCACAGTGCAACACTTCAGAGTATCCCTGCTCAATAGGCAAATACCTGTTGCTAGCAGGTTGCATCCACAGTAAGCCTCAACACACACTGGTAGGTGGATATATGCCGGCGGATGCACGCACCACCAGCAATGTCGCGGATCGTATGATTGCGGTGTATGCAACAATGACATCAATAGAGCATGCATTCTCAGCTGACGAAAAGGTTTGCCTTTGGTGTGCCTATGGTCCTTCTTTTGTAAATGCACTATATATATATACTGCAGTGTGTTAAAGAACTAATACCGTAAAGTACCGCAAGCACGCCGCACCATCATCTCGTCCTCTCGTGGTCGTGTTGTGGAGGTGGTGTCCTGTTTGTACGTCATACGACACGAACCTTGTACACAAATTGCACGCTGTGCAGTCAATCTGTACTCAATTTACCTTGGAGGAGACACGAGCTCCACACGAAAACCTGCTAAGTGTGACCTGTTAGTACACTAAGGTTCTCACACCGTACGAACTCCGTTGCACTCTGCCATACGATTTTCCTTTCCCTGGCTGTAAAATCAAGGTTGGGCCTCTCGAGATATGGGGCGCTCTCGCGTTACTTTACGGTAGTTGGCACTTACGCGTTCGTTTGGGAGCATAGCATAGGTACCTCCTTTCAACAGTGGCGCTGAGTAAAATCCTACCCAAACCGGCCAAAAAGCAAATTTGTGTGCCGGCCTTGCACGGCCCTTGACCCCCTACCCTGGTGCGGGTACGGATTCTCCTGGACGTACACATGTACAAATACAATGATGTAACTGAACTACTCCATTCTGGGTGCCAGCTTTTCACTTTGGGTTGGATTTCACCTAGCAAAACTGTATATACTGTAAGACATGTTATTATAACTAGTGTTGAAACGATCTCACCGGATACTCGTTAGCTCGCTCGCCAGAAACTCGGCTCGTTTGTGCGGCCAGCTCGTTTGCACTAACGAACACCGTACACCGTACTCCGTACACATGGCAGTACATGTCGACCGGGGAGTCGTAAAATATTTTACGACTCCCTGGTCGATCGAGAGTCCAGTCCCGCGCAAAGTGAAAATCACTCGCAGTTACAGTGACTGTATGCCTGCACGGCACTTGAGTTGTTTCAGTTGTCGTTGCAGCTTTGGTGGACTCTACTGATGTCTTGTTCCGCATCTGCTGACCTGTCGCAGGATATGCTTCGGTCACCTCTCCATTCGAGTGAAAGTAAAATAGTTACGCTCAGTCGTTTGGAAGTTTTCTCCCGAGATGCAGCGAAGACCAGGGCTACTTGCAATCTTTGCAAAACGGTCTATTCTTACAAAGGCTACTCGACGACGGCGCTGAAAAGACACCTCGACACCAAACAGCAGTCTGAAGTGAAGCAGCAGCAACCCCAAATGCCGGCGGTGATAATTTGAACCAGCTGAAAAAAATCGAACTTAGAAAAAGAATTATTCAAATAATCATATTTGCCACATCAACAAAACTCGTTAGCTGGCTCGATAGCTTGCTCGTTAGTGGAACTGATCGCTCGTTTCAACAACGAGTCGCAAATTTAACGATTGTCCAAAATTCATAGGTTAACGAGAAGATATGTTAACGATCTTGCAGTATTCTGCCATATCCACACACAGCATATATGAAGCAGTACGGCCTCAACGGATCTTATTATAACGAAGAAATGTCATCCGTTAAAACGTTAGATTTGCTTCCTCGTTATATATACATGTCTTACAGTATAATATTTCTGAGCCAAAAACTTGGTTGAGTAATGTTTTTTGCTTATACATCATCATCGGCTCCAAAATGTTTTAGCACAAGCCCAAACCGGAGTAGAAGCAGATTGTGTGAAAAGCATGTGTGGATTTGTGAGGGGAAAGAGCCCATTCCCCCGGAAATTCCAATCGTTTATCATTCGAAACGTGCTGTAGTGTTTCCCGGCTGCGCAATCTGACCTGAACGTATATCCCTGGTCCATTCTGCAGCACCACAGCACCGTAGCATACGTTCTTACTTCCTGTAGCTCCAGCTAATGCCTGCTCTTCTTTTCTCCTTGTGTGTAATTGTTTTTTGTTTGTTTGAATTTGTCTGTTACATCTACCCGCCGTGCAGTAACAAGTCCAGTACTCTGGAGTGCGAGAACCGGAAGAACATCGCAAGAATAGCGCTATCACCGAATGGCTGCACCTTGATAACTATTGACGAAGGTCAGTGAGGGCCGGAGAGATTACACTGAGTTGTACTGTGCATGTACAAGGTGGCGGTCCGAGACTGGACAGGGATGCTGTGCGATTGGGCAGTGTGCATAGCATATACACTGTACTCACTCCGGCTTGGCCCCCGTTGGTGCCGATATTGTAGGAGCTGCGTTTGTGTTGGCTGTATAAAGTCGATTACTTGCAGCTCTATTCCATGAGTGCCGTTCTTGCATTCTCCGTGGCTTTTCCCCCACTGCAGATGGCCATGCACTGCTGATTAGCGTGGCACACGGCACTATTCTGCATCACTTCAACTTCAAGGAGCGCGTTCGGGACATCATCTACAGTCCGTGCGGGAAGTGAGTATGCTCAGCAGGGCGTATGTAGAGTACATGAGACAGTACCCATGCTATCTTGATACTCATCACTCGTGAATGTGAATACATGTATGATATAGATTTTGATATTACAGCATGTGTCATAGTGTTGGGTGTTGCTATGTTCTTCATGCCTGCTTCATGCAGTGATGCCGGACATCTACATACACAAGGAAGTGCTAGTCTGTACTCTACCCTGATGTTTTGGGTGGCATCTATTCCAGATTTTAATACCGTATTATCCCGAGTATAAGCCGCACCCGCCATTTTTTTGCCACGAAATACAGATATCTAGTTTTTATTATCTACCCTATTTATCACCGTTGGAGTATAAGCCGCACCCCCCCCCCCCCTTTTGGGTGAATTTTGAGTGTTCAAAGTGCAGCTTATACTCCGTGGAATACGATAGTCTGCTAGTGCATGTACATGTACAGTCAGACCTCACATAACCGCACACATCCGTTTTCCACAAAAATGTCCGGATAGGCGAGGGAACCGGATAATCAAACACACAAACTGTATGTATGCATGCCATATGCTGTAAATCGGTAACCAACGATTTTCTTCCGGATGGTGAGGTATCCGGATAAAAGAGGACCGGATAAGCGAGGTTTGACTGTACATACCGGGATGTGCTTTGCTTCAGGCTGCATTGGATCACAAGAGAATTCTACCTGCATTTCATTCCATGCAGCTTGGCTGGCCTAGCAGCACCGCCCACAGCTTAGCTCAGCTAGGTTCTCGCCCTGTACTCATCATGTGCAGAGTTGGGTCAAGGCCAGCTGCGGCTACAAGTACTTGAATTGCATGTGACTCAGTGATTTGTTAACTGACAAAGCGCTAATTTTACTTCTGCTGCTGCTAATTGCAGGTACTTTGCTGTAACGCATGGCAACAAAATGCAGATATGGCACGCGCCAGGGACCACCGTGGACTTTGCGCCGTTCCGTCTGATGCACTTGTTCCCGGCTCAGTTTGACGAGAGCACGTGCATCGACTGGTCGTCCGACTCGCGGTTCATTGTGGTAGGCTCTAAGGATATGACGTGTCGTATCTATACGGTAAACCACGTTCCTGGATTCACTGGTGTCACGCTGTCTGGCCATCGCAACACAGTGAAGGGTGTCTACTTCGAGGAGAACTCCCTCAATGTATCCTCCTCACTCTCTTCTGGCTGCTTGTGTATTTCTGTATTGTGCGTGCGTGTGTCTGTCTGTCTGTACTGTGCCCTTTTGTGTTAAGCG
>NW_027044766.1:0-23000 GCF_964019385.1 Sycon ciliatum | reverse complement strand
GAGACATGTGGAGACAAACACAAGACAAGACACAGGGGATGTAGGGACGACGTGCCGATGTACAGGGAGCAACTCGACCGACCAGGGGTCTCGGCGTTAGCGTTGCAACCTGGCATCGAAAAAAAAGGGGGGTGCATGGTCAGGTAGCAAACATAATAATTTGGTGCGAGAAAGGGGCGGTAATATTGCACCAAATAATATAAATACGTGTAATGGCTAAACCAAAAAGGGAAAAGCAAGAAAGAGAACAATAATCATAACAAGCAAGTACTAGTAGAGAGGTAAATACTAAATGGGTCTCAATATCATCGAACTGCTCATGTCGGCGCCATAAAGTAAAACCTGGTTTAACCGACCAACCACGGTGCAAGGAAAAAGCGGTCGTTAAAGTCAGGTGGTCTTTAGAAGCAGGTATCACAGTGTCTGTGTAGAACCCTCCGTGCATGGAAAACCGGTTGTTGAGAGCAGGTGGTCGCTAAAACGAGAGGTCACTTACACCAGGTTTTACTGTTCATAGAAATGCACAGATGCATGCATGCCAGTGTCGCCACAACTCGCCAGCAGTTGTCTGCACCAACTGCCCAACTCTGGACACGGTTCAGGAGGATGTTGCTTCATCTCTGGAAGCAGATGACACACTGCAAGCTGTGCTGTGAAACACTGCTACGCTGGCCGCTTATACAATGCACTTATATCCATCTACCCTAGCAAATGATCCGCTCTTGCTATGTACTGTTAGTCTCCTACAGAGCTAGAGAGGAGTAGTATCTCTGGATCGATTCAATGCTATAAATACTGTACATACAGAGATTTTCAAACTCATCTGATCGCAAGAAGTTTTATAAGCAATGCTCAAACGTCAACATCTCCGAAGACACTAGCAGGCACAAATTCAGCACCACATGTTGTTGTTGTTGTGGTTGTTGTTGTTGTTGTTGTTGTTGTTGTTGTTGTTGTTGTTGTTGTTATAACACTTCTCAATCCTTGTTGACCTTATAAGTTGCATTCCAAACAGGCAAACTATAATTACGAAGAAAATGTTATGCAAGAGTTTGTGTGCCCAGAATGTCGCAAACCCTTTGGCAGGTGAGAAAACATGCGCATACACGAGCGAGTTCATAGCGGCGAGAAACCTTTCGAGTGCCCCACCTCGGCTGTGGGAAGAGATTTTCAAACTCATCTGATCGCAAAAAGCATATGTTTGTCCACACTGGTGGACGGCCATACGTTTGCAAACAGCCTGGCTGCGACAAATGCTATACGCATCCCGGCTCTCTACGCAAGCATGCCTTGGCGCATCATCCTGCCACAGCTCTGCCCCAAACCGATCAAGAAGTTTTATAAGCAATGCTCAAACGTCAAAATCTCCGAAGACACTAGTACTAGCAGGCACAAATTCAGCAGGACATGTTGTTGTTGTTGTTGTTGTTGTTGTGTTGTTGTTGTGTTGTTGTTGTTGTTGTTGTTGTTGTTGTTGTGGTTGTTGTTATACCACTTCTCAATCCTTGTTGTCCTTATATAATTATTTTAAAGTTGCATCCCAAACAGGCTAACTATAATAATTATTATGAAGAAAATGTTATGCAAGAGTTTGTGTGCCCAGAATGTCGCAAACCCTTTGGCAGGCGAGAAAAATGTGCATACACGAGCGAGTTCATAGCGGCGAGAAACCTTTCGAGTGCCCCCCACCTCGGCTGTAAGAAGAGATTTTCAAACTCATCTGATCGCAAGAAGCATAATGTTTGTCCACACTGGTGAACGGCCATACGTTTGCAAATAGCCTGGCTGCGACAAATGCTATATACATCCCAGCTCTGTACGTAAGCATGACTTGGCGCATCATCCTGCCACCGCCCTGCCCCAAACCGATCAATAAGCTTTATAAGCAATGCTCAGACGTCAACATCTCCGAAGACACTAGCAGGCACAAATTCAGCAGCACATGTTGTTGTTGTAGCATGTTATTGTTGTTGTTGTTATAACACTTCTCAATACTTGTTGTCCTTATATATTTTAAAGTTGCATCCCAAATAGGCAAACTATTATAATTATTATGAAGAAAATGTTATGCAAGAGTTGAGGTGCTTTGGCGAAGTCGCAGCACAGCACTGCACTAAGGTTTGCACTAAGTCTTGCACTAAGTCTTGCACTAAGTCTTGCACTAAGTCTTGCACTAAGTCTTGCACTAAGTCTTGCACTAAGTCTTGCACTAAGTCTTGCACTAAGTCTTGCACTAAGTCTTGCACTAAGTCTTGCACTAAGTCTTGCACTAGCAACTGACGCAGAATACTATAGTGCCCATTAGAGAATTGGCTGTGGCTGCTCCAGGCTTAGCGTTCTTTTTTTCTAATTGCATTTTAATCTGTATCTGGTGTTGCTGTAGTGTTTGGAGTGGTACTAAATCACATAGAATTTTACAACTAACTGGCTAACAGCCCTAGCACATCTTGGATGCGCACTCCAGCAGCCTTCCAACTTGGAAGGTTCTATGTTATAGAGATAACAGAAGGAGGGGAAGGTGAGCGAAACCAATATAATCACGAGCTGAAAGTCTCAGCTGTGAAGGACGTTGGCGGATGTTCATGCATGTCGATGACAATACTAGCAAGATCACTGGACAATACGGTCGAACCACGATTCAAGAACGCAAAGCAACATTCCACACAACTTGTGTGGCTCAAAAGATGCGAAGATCAATAAAAGGGGAAGCTATGCGAACAAGAATCATGAAAAAACGAACACCTCAGTAAAACAGCACTGTACTTCGACTATGACAATTTAGATGGACAATAAGCAGCGGTAACAAGCAGCAGTTGGAGACGACGATCGTTTCGCCGTATAGATAAAGACGGCTCATCAGGTGTGCAGGAATGAACTCAGATGGAGAGCCAAGGTTTAATTTACGACAAAAGAGAAAGACCAAGGAACTACAAGTTACGCTACACTGTCCACTAACACCACCAGTTACTAAACAATCAGCTCATGCGATAACATTGCACGAAACTGACCGACGGTACTGACGTTCTACAACTAACTGGCTAACAGCTCTAGCACATCTTGGATGCGCACTCCAACAGCCTTCCAACGTGGAAGGTTCTAAGCTATAGAAATAACATGAGGGGAAGGTGAGCGCAACCAAGATAACTACGAGCTGAAAGTCTCAGCTGTGAAGGACGTTGGCGGATGTTCATGCATGTCGATGACGATACTGGCAAGACCATTGGACAATACGGTCAAACCACGATTCAAGAACGCAAAGCAACATTCCACACAACTTGTGTGGCTCAAAAGATGCGAAGATCAATAAAAGGGGAAGCTATGCGAACAAGAATCATGAAAAAACGAACACCTCAGTAAAACAGCACTGTACTTCGACTATGACAATTTAGATGGACAATAAGCAGCGGTAACAAGCAGCAGTTTGAGACGACGATCGTTTCGCCGTATAGATAAAGACGGCTCATCAAGTGTGCAGGAATGGACTCAGATGGAGAGACAAGGCTTACTTTATACAAAAGAGAAAGACCAAGGAACTACAAGTTATACTGTCACTAAGACCGCCAGTTACTAAACAATCAGCTCATGCGATAACATTGAACGACACTGACCGACGGTACTGACGTTCTACAACTAACTGGCTAACAGCTCTAGCACATCTTGGATGCGCACTCCAGCAGCCTTCCAAATTGGAAGGTTCTAAGTAAGTTATAGAAATAACATAAGGAGGGAAAGGTGAGCGCAACCAAGATAAGCACGCTGAGACTTTCAGCTCGTGTACAGTCATGTACATGATGAGAACAAAAGAAATAGTTATAGCACTCAAGGCGGGGTAAGCAGGATACAACAACAACAGCACAAAACTAAATCAAGGTGTGATGTTATCAAGATGACGTCATGTTATCTACTACTGTAAAAGCCATATATATAACGAAGTGCTAACTCTAACGAGTTAACGAGGAGAAATCTGTCGTTAAAATAGAAATCGTTATACAGAAATCGACACATATACTGTCCTATTGAGCGTTGAGAATGAGTGAGAGTCGTTGCCTTTGGTACATGTAAACCAGTCAATTTTGGGAAATCGTTATATATGCGCCTTGTTAGAATAATGGCTTTTACAGTACTTTGAATGGCGACATTGTGCCAGTCGGTATGCTGGTAGGACTGTTCAGCAGATGAACTCACGCATCAAACAGCATACACCACTTCACATTCTTCTGCCCATCGCGCAAACTGAGAAGCCTAAACACGGTCGGTCTAGGCACACAGTCGGAGAGTTCCCTGTCGCCGTCTGCCTTTCCTCCTCTCACATCGGTGTTGGAGGGCCCAGGAGGGGCATGGGCAGCTCCTCGGAGGTGCTTGCGGAACCGCCATTGCTACAGCCCCCCGGGGGTGTACCTGGATCTATGCCGTTGGGTGCTTTGCCTGGGTTCTGTGCCTCGGCTGGTTGCGGCACCTGTGCCTCTTCCTGGCCCTCCTCCTTCGAGGTCTGTGTTGGTGGGGAGCACCCGTGGCGGGCGATTTGTCACACCGGAATCAATACCAGCTCCAACGTTGAAGCTAACATATAGAGTTAACGGAAGCATCACCAACCATGGCAGCAACAACACCAGTTTCAGAGTTGGTGGACAAGCCGTTGATTATTCACTCTCATTGTAATATCAAAAAAGTATTCTTTCTAGACCAAAGAGTGGTATATTTGATAAAATTGAATAACGATAGAAATATTTACGATACTTTTCCAGACGTTTCGTTGTTCTGAACAACATCGCCAGTGGATAAAGAATGAAACGTGTGGAGAAGTATCGTAAATATTTCTATCGTTATTCAATTTTATCAAATATACAACTCTTTGGTCTAGAAAGAATACTTTTTTGATAACACCAGTTTCACATCTAACAACAACAACAACTAGTCCACAATGTTTGTTTGTTGTTTTTTATTTGAATTCGCAATACCAAACGGGCAATAAGCCCAATTACATGGAAGCGAATAAAAGAATGCTAAGAATGAGGCATTGGGTTGGATGTTATTTCAAGTGGAAAATACTGATCCCGGGAGGTACTACAAATAGGTACAATAAAAATCTGAAAAGGCCATGGTACTGTCGTTTACCATGCTGGAAGCAGCTACATGGAGAAGGAAAAACAACAAGAAAGACGTTTTATCTCATGTATTGGACAAACAGAGCTAACAGGAAAAGACCGTTCGTTATATGCCTATACATACTGTCCGTGTGTGTGTGGGGGGGGGGGCATGTCACTGTTTCTCTTCTTTTAAAAACGTTTATGGCCTGAGAGTGTACGGGTACACGGCTGCTGTGAAATCGGCCACGGCTTTGCAGGAACGTACACTGGCTGGCAGAGTGTTCCACAGCGCAGGTCCACGGAAGAACGGTCGGCGAGTGCCTGTATTCGTCCTGGCCAGCGGGAGAATGAGCCCGGCGTTGGCTTGATGTCGAGTTGGGGCCGTGGTTGCGGGCGTCAGCTGCTTTGAAAGCGCTGTACTACATTGGCCGTTCAGGCCGCGCCAGATGAGATCGAGGAGTCGGTGGTGTTGTGTCTCCTCGATTTCCCGGAGGGATATGCTCTCCCTCTGGTGGCTTACCGAAGATGTGGGTGGTAGGCTGAACACAGCGCGGATGGCACGGTTCTGAAGACGTTGGAGTTTCCCTAGAGCGAAAGCTGAGAGGGACGTGCTATAGGCCACACTTCCATATAATAGGTCGGGCATCACAACGGATTTTAGGTATTGGACCCTGGCCTTCTGGGAAAGGGATCGCCGGGCTCGCCACAATGCTCCGACTTTCCTGTTCACCTTCGCTGTAACATCGTGGATATGATGGTCCCAGGTCAGTTGCTCAGTGATGGTTAAACCCAAGTACTTGGCCGCAGTACAAGCAGGTAAGCGGGTCTGATGGCAATTTACAGCGATACTGGTTTGCGCATCCCTCCCACAGATGGACAGAACTAGACTTTTGCGTTCATTCAATATCAGGCCGCGGTTTTCGAGCCAGTCGGCCAGCGCAGTGACGGATGACGAGAGTCCCAGTGAAATAGTTGCCGTGTTGGAACCACTTTGGTACAGTGCAATATCGTCAGCAAATTGTATGCTAGGGGTCGGGTGAGCTACTGCAGCTACCGCTCGGGTGTATATATTGAACAAGATGGGCTCCAATACAGATCCCTGGGGTATTCCACTTGTGCATACTGTGATGTTGCTCAGTTCGCCACCGATGCGGACTTGTTGTGTCCGGTTTGTAAGGTAGCTAACGAGCCATTTCATCACCGTACCGCCAACTCCAATTTCAAAGCAGTCCTGGATCATAATTGCATGCCGCACTTTGTCGAAGGCCTTCGACATGTCAAGGAAGCACACTCCAGAGGAGTCCTTCTTGTCGCGAGCCATTTGCAGCTGATCAACCAGTAAGGCTAGTGTATCACCCGTCGAGTGCTGCCGGCGAAATGCAAACTGAGTTTCCGGGATAGCGTCGGTGTGGTCGAGGTGCCGTACAAGCTGCCGCTGGACCAGCTTTTCCAGCAACTTTGACAAAATCGGAAAGGCAGCAAATGACAGACCACGCAGACCTACAGCAGATTACAACAGGATCTACATAATTGAATTCAATATAGACATACAACGGAAAGAATCGGAGAGGGCGATGACTGACTAGCCCTTTTCCCAACCACGCCAAAATAAGTGAAAGTTAAATTAGTTGCTGAAATCACATCCGTATTTTCAGAAAAAGCTCAAAAGTTGCAAATACCGCAACTCAAAATGAGCCAGTTCTTGTGCATAATGATGCCTAAAACAACCAATAAAGAAGCGGAAATGGAAAACGCTAGCACAGCACGACTGCCTGAGCAAAGTTAGTCATGCGTTCTTTGAAGTACATACACATGTACATGTATGAGTTCATATGCTCACAGCGTGGAACATGTTTAGGAAAATGAATAGACTTGGAATGAGTCATTGTCCTTTTTTTGTTGAACCTTTGCACAGCATTCATGACATAGCGGCATGCTCTGTGCTGTGACATGAGAAGTACACCCATCATGATAATTTGATGCAATGTTTCAGCACTTCTTGTTGAAGCGGAGCAGCGCACAGACACTTCAATGGTCTCCTCCAAGGCGTTTCCCAATTCCATGCAAACAGTTGCCGAAAAGTTGCGAAGTAGTTTGCAAAAATGAAGAAAGTTGCGAAAGTTGCGATTTCTTCCAAAACAAGAAAAAGTTGCGAAAAAAAGTGGCGAGCATCTTTGGGAAAGGGCTATGACTAACACGAAGGCAGCGGTATCTGCGGCTTGCGTTGATGGTGATGGTGGGATGCAGGACAAAGTGAACGAAGGAGAGAATCAAACCGGTGCGGACAATGGAGAAATTGTGATTCGAGTACAGTAAAACCTGGTGTAAGCGACCTCTCGTTTTAGCGACCACCTGCTCTTAACGACCGTTTTTTCCATGCACCGAAAGTTATACACAGACACTGTGAGACCTGCTTCTCAAGACCACCTGACTTTAACGACCTTTTTTTCCTTGCACCGTGGGGCGGTCGCTTAAACCAGGTTTTACCGTAGTGCCACCGAGATGCTTCCAGGTTGAGGAATGCGAACCCAGGTCACTGGGCCGGCCATAATCAGATAGGCACCATGCTAGCTGTGGGTTCCGAACTCCTACAATGTACTAGTATAAATAGATATGGTTAGCATTTTACCGTTCACGCTATTTTCCACAGTCGGCCAGTGCCATTCTTGTGTGTGTGTAGATATGGTTAGCATTTTACAGTCTAGTTCGGGCTAAATCCAACGGTACTCGTACCCAACACCCAAAACACCGTCGGGTTGGTACCCGTTTCAACTATAGAAAGCTCTGTTTAGCGGGAGAACGAAACGGTAAGATTCCAGCTAGGGTTACGTCACAAGTCGATCGTTGTGCCAGAAACCGAAATGCTAACCAGTGCCTTGAAAACACCAAAAAAATACAAAAACTGTACAAGCTGACGTACATGTATTGTGAAAGTAACATTCTCTATTATAAGCGCCGTGATCATATTTTTTCAACACCCGTCTACCCCGCGCTTATATTGGAGACCGTGCTTATATTTTTTCAACCGATGCATCCATACAGCGCAAGAAGAAGTACATGCTAGATATCATGCATGCAGTATTGATTTCCACCAAGACCGTGCTAATAATAGAGACTGTGCTTATAATGTTTCGAAAGGTGCTCACAGTGTGCTAGTATTAGAGACTGTGCTAGTAATGGAGACCTGTGCTTATAATAGAGAATATACGGTAGTTAGCGTGAACGGTAAAATGCTAGCCATGTCTATTGTACTGTTGAGATACTGAATTCAAATAAATCAATACCACACCTGTGCATGCTGCGGCAGCTCCAGACAGTAACAGTTGCTTGTAGTGGAACACACGTAGTATGGGCACCACAGTACCAAGAGTATGGGGGTTATAATTATTATACTCTTGATAGTACCAAGAGTATGGGGGTTATAATTATACTCTTGATAGTACCAAGAGTATGGGGGGTTATAATTATTATACTCTTGATAGTACCAAGAGTATGGGGGGTTATAATTATACTCTTGATAGTACCAAGAGTATAGGGGGTTATCATTATACTCTTGATAGTACCAAGAGTCCATAAACAAGAGTGTGCAACGCGCGATAGGGTCTTGTCACGACTCGTTTTCAACATTACGTCATTTTCATGTACATTTTCATGTAGCGAATGTCGCGGCCTGCACGCGCAGCTACATGAAAATGACGTAATGTTGAAAACGAGTCGTGACAGACATCTATGTGGCGTTGCACACTCTTGTTTATGGACTCTTGATAGTTTAAAGACGGCTCAATACAATCATGTTTTAATAGGTTTTCATTTGACCCGACGAGACCACACGACGCTTGCAGATCACAGCACGAACAGTTCACCAGCCACACTCCACGAAAGCAAGTAGTACTAGTAGTAGTACTCCTGACAAGTCTTGTTTCGTTCCATAGAGATATAACGGGGAACTCATCAGAGGAGAAGCAGTTGTTGAATGAAGGGGTTTAGCTGAATGATGCTATATAGAGAAGATACTGGCGCAAGGTGTAAACGCTCAACTAACGCACATATGTGACATATCAACACAAAAGGAATAGTGCCGAAAGGAGGTGTTCTGAACCCTACCAGACACAACTATCACAAGTGCTAAATCATTCACAATGAGAAGGAGAGGTACACAGGAATAGGTTGCGCTAGCTTACACGTCACAAAGATTACTGAGGTGGTGACAAAGACAGGTTAAAAGTAGACGCCAAGTGAAAGTCAACAAATCATCACGGACGTCTAACATCACATCTGAAGATTGCTAACTGCACAGGACAAATACTTCACAAACCTCGATAATTGAAATTCAGCCAACGGTAGGTGAAAGGAAGGCTGCTGGGTGTGACATAGAACTGTGGGCTGCTGAGGCGACGTATCCATCTAGATCTTGATTGCAGGGTTGGCGTCTAACGCTATAATCCGAGCAGCAGATCAAATCCTTCCTTTGGTCAATTGCAGGTTTCCTGGTCCAGGAGAAGTCATACTTCTTTGTTGCCATCTTCAATAGGTCCGTCAAATAGTATTACAGTGAAACCTGTCTAAGACGACCACCGCTCAAGGGACCTTCAAAACGTGGTCTCTGTTACCAGTTGGTCTCCTTATCCAGGGTCATATGACTGGAAATAGCATCCCTTGATCCTTGATCCTGGTTCCAGTAGTCCTCTTGGACAGGTGGTCGCCTTATCCGAGTGGTCGCCTTATCCGAGTGGTCGCCTTGACAGGTTTTACTGTAATAGGTATTTTCATTTGACCCGACGACCTAACCTGACAGGTTGGTACGGACTTTCTCCGGCCTACAGGTGTGTCGCTCCAGAAGTATGTTTGGGATACAACTCAGATACAACGTGCACGTAACAGTCTGTCGTTCCTGCTCCCCGCATGGCCAACGGGGTACGTCCGGCTACGCATAGGCGCGTCATTCAATGATTATGACTGTCAATGAGGCCATGGAGCTCCAGCTACGGAAGTGCTGACTCCCTGATACCAAGAGTACATAACCCCCTCTTGCTGATACGAATCCTCTGCTTCGAGCTCAACTGAAGCAGAGGATTCGTATCAGGGAGTCGGTACGTACTTCCGCAGCTGGAGCTCCATACACTCAATGACATACATGACATCATTGATTGGGTGACGCGCCTATGCGTAGCGGGACGTACCCCCAGCGAGCCTTGCAAGATCTTCCCTACACTGTACTAGGCTACAGCCCATGTCACGTGCAGATCCATGATAGCATTAGTCAATCTACTTCTACACTTTCTTTGTAGTACTCGTCGCAAGTCAGGCTAGATGACAATTTATTCACATTTTGTGACTGGGAGATTTATGGAACTGAGCTGATAACATCACTGCATTAGCAAGTGATACTAATACAAGTGTATTAGTAAAGCAAGAATCTCTCCTCTTACCTTCCATGCGCTCTCAGCCGACACCTACCAGGGAAGACTGTGAGAACTTGACTCTTCTTCTCATTCAGAATCAGTCCTCGTTCTTTCAGCCATGCAGCCAAGGAGGAGACTGCGGTTGAGAGCGTACTTGCACCATCCTGAGTCGTGTCAGCGCTACAATATACTGCGACGTCATCGGCGAACTGGATCGTGGCTGCGGATTGGACTACATTGTACTTGAGCAACATCTCTTGTGTACACATTAAAGAGCAACGGGCCGAGCACCGATCCCTGAGGCACACCGCAGCTGCAAGAGGTGATTGTGCTTCTGCTGGCCCCGAAACAAACTCGCCGTGTCCGCTCACTGAGGTAGCTGATGAGCCAGCGAAGGGGTCTGTCTACCTGTCACTCCTAAAGCAAACAGGTCCTGCATGAGACGCTCATGACTGACTTTATCAAATGCCTTGGAGAGATCGAGACAGCACACTCCCGATACGTGGCGTCGATCGCGGGCCTCCAGGAGCGTGTCCGTTAGAACAACCAATGCATCTTCTGTTGAGTAGCCATGCCGGTACGCAAACTGCGTGTCAGGCAGCGCATGAACACGGGAAAGACGACCTTGTAACTGGTTCTGTACAATCCGCTCGAGGATTTTCGAAATAATGGGTAGTAGAGATAACAGTTACGATGTGCTGGGAGCAACTCAACCGACCAGAGGTCTCGGCGTCAGCGTTGCAACTAGACATCGAAAAGAGGGGGGGGGGAGTTGCACAAGAACAACAGTTACTGCAGGCTGACAGGCTCCGGGTGGTTGCAGCCGGTGAGTGGAAACTGTAACTACATGACATTGTACATGTACATAGTACTGACCTGCGATTTCCATGGATCCCTGTGCACTGTCTGTATGGAGGTTGCCGGTTTGCCAAGTCTGAGGTTTGATGGACTTCTCGTGTGCTCTGGATAGCAGGCGTGAGTCAGTCAAGTGTCAAGTCAAGTCGGCCGAAAATTGCGAGCCCCGGTGGAGGGTGCGAACAACTGTCCTAAAAAATCGCTATCACTATTTCATAGGCAAGATTAATTAAGATGGTCTTGTTCTTTTCTTGTATTCTTCCAACACAGTTTCGACTTTTCAAAGCACGCGGATTCCTGGATCCGTGCTGAGCCGAATGAATGACAGTTCCAACTAACACGTTACTTTTGACAGAAGTCGGACTAGTCCGACCATGTTGCACCTTGCCGGATCCAAAAAGAAATTCTCAGACGGCGCTTGACAGGCGCGTCAAAGTTAGTTGGGCGATTTGGACTGCCCGAGTGCACAAGAATGATGACAAGGGGGCCCACTCGCCAGGGTCAGACACCAGCTGGCGCATTCTGCTATCGTCTGCATGATTGTGATTCGCATGCACCTCGTACAGGCCAGTGAATCGGAGTCTATTCACGTATATGTACATGTGTTACACACACAACAGAGGCGAAAGGCTGTGTTAGCTGTAACTTAAAGTTTCACGCATCGAGCGATCATCAGATAGCAGCATTCACTATCGAATTCTCTACGAGCAGGCCTAGATATTTGATGCTAGTGTGGAAGTTAGTGCACATGTGCGAAGTGAAGACGTGGCATTGGGACAATGGTATTGAGTTGTTTTGTGAGAGTTAACGGATAAAGGTGAGAATAGAGGCGATAACAGGGCAAGGATCCGGAGATCCGATGACATGCTAGTCGCGGCGGATAAAACAAGGAATCTGTACTCGGTGGACACAGATCTTTACAGTAAGCTCCTGACAGATAACGTGACCAAGCACTATCGGCATGCACCTGACCACATCTACGACGACGTCAATGCCGAAGCCAAGCAGATCGCAGAGGATCTCAACATAGCTAACCGGTCCGAAACAATGGCGAGGAAAGATGCTTACATCACATTAAAAGACCACAAAGAAAACTTCCAGCAAAGCACTCCATGCCGGCTGATCAACCCTGCAAAAAGCGACATTGGCCGAGTCAGTAAAAGCATCATGGAGAGAATTGTCCAGACAGTACGATCAGAACTCAACATCAATTCGTGGAAAAATACAACAGCAGTGATCGAGTGGTTCCGAAGATTAGAAAACAAATCCACATGCTCGTTTATCTGTTTTGATATTGCAGAATTTTACCCATCCATATCCGAGGACCTACTCGGACAAGCGCTCACTTTCGCCACACAATACACGGACATTACGCAGCAGGATAAGGAAATCGTCATGCACTCGCGGAAGTCCCTGATTTCAACAGTGATCGGGAGTGGATGAAGAAAGACGGGAGAGGACTTTTCGACGTGACCATGGGCTGCTTCGACGGTGCAGAAGTCTGCGAACTGGTCGGCACATATGCTCTGTCAAAGCTATCGGAGGAGTTCGACAGCGCAGACATCGGATTGTACCGCGATGATGGACTAGCGGTGATCAGAGATGCGACGGGCAGTACAGCAGACCGCACCAGAAAAACCATATGCCAGATTTTCACGAATCTCGGTTTGAAACTGACCATCAGCGCTGGCATGAAGACGGTAGATTTCCTGGATGTGACACTGCATTTGTCAACAGGGAAATACCAACCATACCGGAAGCCGAACAACAAGCCCGTCTATGTCCACCAACTTTCCAATCACCCACCGGCCATCATCCAACAATTGCCAAAGACAATCAGCAGACGACTAACAGACATATCAAGTGACCGACACATATTTGAGGAATCGGCACCAGCGTACAACGATGCCCTCAGAGAGAGTGGATACGTGGAACGAGTCGAGTACATGGAAGAGAGGAAGGAGGAGACAGGACGAAGAAAGAAAAATAGGCGGCGCAACATCACTTGGTACAACCCACCCTTTAGCAAGAACGTGGCCACAGACATCGCACACAAATTCCTCCGACTCCTCGACACACACTTTCCTCACGGCTGCCGATTGCGTCAGATATTTAACCGCAACAACGTCAAAGTTAGCTATTCATGTATGCCAAATATGTCCGCAATAGTCAAATCCCACAACAACCATGTTCAAAGGAAGAGACAAACACAGGACAAGAACGTCCGCGACAAACGATGCAACTGCCGAGACAAAAGCACCTGCCCAATGGACGGCGACTGTCAAGTACGATGCATCGTGTACAAGGCAACAGTCCAGCATACCGGAAGATAGCAGCGGCACGAGTACCTCGGCCTAACGGAACCACCCTTTAAACAGAGATACAACAACCACATGAGCACGACTAGGCATGAGAGGATGGAAAAAAGCACGGAGCTGTCCAAGTGCATATGGAAGCTCAAGCGGAAGAACACTCCGCACTCTGTGAAATGGGCCGTCGTCACCAAGGCCCAGGCCTACTCGAACGCGACCAAGCGGTGTCCCCTATGCCTTGCTGAGAAACTGGAGATCCTGGAAGCAGACAAAACGGTCAACATCAACAAAAGGTCGGAGTTGGTGTCGAAATGCAGACACGAGAACAAGTATTACTTGTCCAGATTCTCACCATCAGTTACGTGAGTTTTTCGACATGGCGCAACCTGCACCAGGTTTGGCGCCATGGTGCTTTCTCTCTCCCTCTTCACTCTTGCTGTGGTCTTGCGCTACCGGCGCTATCGCCTTTAATGACTCGGTAACACTGCCCTGTTATCGCCTCTATTCTCACCTTTATCCGTTAACTCTCACAAAACAACTCAATACCATTGTCCCAATGCCACGTCTTCACTTCGCACATGTGCACTAACTTCCACACTAGCATCAAATATCTAGGCCTGCTCGTAGAGAATTCGATAGTGAATGCTGCTGTCTGATGATCGCTCGATGCGTGAAACTTTAAGTTACAGCTAACACAGCCTTTCGCCTCTGTTGTGTGTGTATACTGCTCTGTACATTCGTACATTGAGCACTCTACCTCGAGCTTCCAGGACCGGCCTTGTTTGTACTTGTGTTATCATGATTTTAGTATTTTAGTATTTTAGTATTTTAGTATTTTAGTTGCCATATTAATATTCTTAGTTGCCTGATGATCGTAGTAATACGTGAAACTCAGAGTTGTAACAAAGCTTCCAAACTCTCTCTTGTGATTTGAGTATACAAAGCTGATCAAAGAAATCCGATCGCACGAGTCACTGAGGTTTTCATACTGGTGAGTGTCGCAAAGCCGACCGTGTCACTCGATTTGTTTGGGTTCACCATTTATTATTAAATTTTTAGTTTGGCGAGTTTCGACACAATGCATCACCATAATTATTGTGAAAATGCACTACAACGAGAGACGATGGGATGTAGGAAAGCTCAGTAATAGCAAACACACTACTGTCGCTTCTGCTCTGGTTGCTTCTGCTCCGGTTGCGTCTGCTCCGGTTGCTCCTGCTCCGATTGCGTCTGCTCTGGTTGCTGATGCTGCTGAGTGGATCCGAAGAACTAAAAAGGCGCCAAAAATAGCGGCTTCGCCAGCTTACCGTAGTTTCGCGCATATAAGCCCATGTTCTAATATATGAAATAATGCATTTTCCGGGAAAATAAATCCGTAATAATGGTTCGTTGTTTAGCCCTGGGCCTATATTCGAATTTTGAAGGCAGCTGGCACGCGAAAAAGTACAAGTCCGTGCGCGGTTGTCCGCCTACCATAGGTACCGGTACTGGTAATGTAGTCTGCACTGACATGCTGTACTACGGTGTTTGGGTCTGTTTATTAGCCCATGGGCCTATAAACGGAGGTGGGCTTATATCCGGGTATAGGCCCATGGGCTTATATGCGCGGAACTACGGTATCCAGGCCCTGTAGTTATGGACAGTTTCACTGTTGGATCACCCCTGGTAAGTGCGGGTAAGCCGCACAGTGCCACAAGCAGCTTGTATCAGCAGCAGTGCTGTGCCACATGCAGCTTCCATCAGCAGCAGCACGGCTTGTATCAGCAGCATCACGGCTTGTATCAGCAGCAGCACGGCTTGTATCAGCAGCAGGGCTTTGCCACAAGCAGCGTCCCCCAGCAACAGCTATCACATACGTTTCCACCCTTGCAGCACGGTGCCTCCAGCTTGTCATCACGACCTACTTTTATACCCGTTCAGTACAATGCTGCCAGTTTGGATCAGAACCAGTCGCCACCAGGTACAGGGCAGCAGTGCAGTGCCACCAGTAGCGTCACTACCATGCACCCGCAGCAGTGCAGTACCACTAGCATCGTGCACCCGCAGCAGTGCAGTACCACTAGCATCGTGCACCCGCAGCAGTGCAGTACCACTAGCATCGTGCACCCACAGCAGTGCAGTACCACTAGCATCGTGCACCCGCAGCAGTGCAGTACCACTAGCATCGTGCACCCGCAGCAGTGCAGTACCACTAGCATCGTGCACCCGCAGCAGTGCAGTACCACTAGCATCGTGCACCCGCAGCAGTGCAGTACCACTAGCATCGTGCACCCGCAGCAGTGCAGTACCACTAGCATCGTGCACCCGCAGCAGTGCAGTACCACTAGCATCGTGCACCCGCAGCAGTGCAGTACCACTAGCATCGTGCACCCGCAGCAGTGCAGTACCACTAGCATCGTGCACCCGCAGCAGTGCAGTACCACTAGCATCGTGCACCCGCAGCAGTGCAGTACCACTAGCATCGTGCACCCGCAGCAGTGCAGTACCACTAGCATCGTGCACCCGCAGCAGTGCAGTACCACTAGCATCGTGCACCCGCAGCAGTACACACTACCGGCTCCTACTCCCTTGTACCCAGTCGCAGCCCCAGGCGTATATAATGTCATGTACCAGAGCCAGAGTGTGGAAGAAGCCGGCAGAGCAGCAACAGTGCCCAGCCTCCCACACAGTGCAGCGGCGCCACCAGCACATGTACCAGAGCCAGAGTGTGGAAGAAGCCGGCAGAGCAGCAACAGTGTCCAGCCTCCCACACAGTGCAGCGGCGCCACCAGCACATGTAGACAGCAGCCACTGGCAGCTTCCTGCTCCGCAAGCAGCAGCAGCAGCAGCAGTACTGAGTTACCCTGGTTACAGTATAGGGTGTGCTACGCGTACTATGGTTACAGTGCTCCTGAAGGAGGCCAACCAGGACAGCAACCAACACTCGGGCCTGAATCACCTGGCGGCAGTATTGCATCATCCGGCGGCGGATCAGACGATGGCCATGATGACGAGGACGAGGACGTTGATGTGGTGGGAGATGGTGATGCGCAAGGTGACGTCGGTCCCAATCCCAACCCTGGCCAGAATGAAATGCGCTGCAGTTGGCGCACGGACCACGTGACTCCATGCGGCAAGCTATTGGACAGTCTGGATGATTTCGTGGAGCATGTTAAGCAGCATGTGAATGCCATCTGTAATGGACATTACGCCTTTCGCTGGTCCACTTGTATGCGAAAGGAGCTCCCCCCATTCAAGGCAAGGTACAAACTCGTCAACCATCTTCGCATCCATACGGGTGAGAAGCCATTTGTGTGCCCAGAATGTCGCAAACCCTTTGGCAGGCGAGAGAACATGCGCATACACGGGCGAGTTCATAGCGGCGAGAAACCTTTCGCGTGCCCCCACCCCGGCTGTAAGAGGAGATTTCCAAACTCATCTGATCGCAAAAAGCATACGTTTATCCACACTGGTGAAAAGCCATACGTTTGCAAACAGCCTGGCTGCGACAAATGCTATACGCATCCCGGCTCTCTACGTAAGCATGCCTTGGCGCATCATCCTGCCACCGCCCAGCCACAAACCGATCAAAAAGCTGTATAAGCAATACTCAAACGTCAAGGGTTTATCGGGTGTTAGCGGCCGTCGTGAGTTCCCTTCGGGAATGGACACGATAATTTACTTTTTTTTTAACATCTCCGAAGACACTAGCAGGCACAAATTCAGCAGCACATGTTGTTGTTGTAGCATGTTATTGTTGTTGTTGTTTCAAATCTTTATTCTCACGATAGCCAGTGGCGAATAAGAGATAATAGTGTGAGAGAGGAGAAAGAGTGAGGAAAAATTGGGTGGGCAGGGCCTAGGGATCTCTCTCTCTCTCTCTCTCTCTCTCTCTCTCTCTCTCTCTCTCTCTTTCTAATAATAATAATAATAATAATAATCTATTTAATGCTGTTTTCTTGATTCTGCACATCTATATTTTTCGTGTCACTTCTACACATAATTGGAGTGATGTATTTCTGAACTTCTTTTCCTTATAGTTGTAGTCTTTTAGCTTATTTCCATCATTCCCTGTAGTATTTTGACAAGAAGGGAACGAAAACGTTCAATACTTTGACACATGTCCTAATTGGCTGGTGGTGACTCTTGCGTAGATGCATGCGTAGATAATACATTTTTTATAATAATAATAAGAATAATAATGACGGGTTGGCCACAAAACTCTGCGTACATGTACATTATGCATGATACGAAGTCATGACTCATGACCTCTGGATTTTTGCAGCTATGACTGTGCAGGCTGTGGATTTTGCTCAAATAATTAACTTGAAAAATTGAAACACATGAAAGCCCTGCGTGACTTCCGCAAAAACACTGAAATCATTGTCACGCGCCCGGACAAAGGGCGGGTTACAGTTCTTATGCTCAGAACTGATTACATAGACAATATGTCTGTCATCCTAAATGACACATCAAAGTTCCAGACCATCGGCCCGGTTGAACGTTTTGATCGAACAGAGAAAGTAGAAAAATAACTAATAGCTTACCTAAAGAAACTGAAAGCCGACGGAGAAATATCCTCAAATGATTTCGATCGCATTAAACCGACAGGCACCCTCCGGCCTAGGCTATATGGCTTACCAAAAATACACAAGCCGACATGTCCAGTACGTCCCATCGTTTCCATGACGGCCTCGCCTCAGTATTCTATTTTCAAGTGGCTGTGTATTTACTTACAACCAGTGCAGGACCGCTATTGCAAGCGCACTGTAAAAGACAGTTTTGATTTCGTCGAAAAGCTCCGCAACAAACCTGTACCACCCAACGCACACATATGTTCGTTTGACGTCGTCAGTTTATTTACTAATGTGCCGATTGAAGAAACTGTTGACATCTGCATGGATGTTTTGTACCGTAATGATGACGTTGACACTCCTTGGATATCTGAAAGTGCGTTTAGACTGTTGTTGTTGATGGTCACAACTGGAGTTGAGTTTTCGTTCAACAATGTCATGTACAAACAAGTCGATGGTGTCGCGATGGGGTCGCCCCTTGGTCCAGTTTTGGCAAACGTGTTTGTCGGTTACTGTGAGTCGAAAATTGATGATTCATTGTGGCCTGACCTCTATGTACGTTTCGTGGACGACTCAGTCACATATTATGATAATGAGGAGCGTAGTAACGAGTTTCTTGACGTGTTAAAATAGTATTCACCCTGCCCTTCGTTTCACATGTGAGCATGAACAGTCCAACAAGTTCTCATTTCTGGATGTGCTGGTGGAAAACCGAGTAGTGATGTTCTGACAACCGTTTATCGTAAGCCGACGTTTTACTGGTGAGTACATTGTATAATTATGACTCTTATTGTTCGTCTCAATAGATTTAAAGTAAACTTAGTGCGTAACCTTGTAGGTCGTGCGAAGCGTATTTGTTCGTCCAGTAAGCTACAGGAGGAGTTGGATTTTCTCCGGTCAGTTTTCGTTAAGAACGGGTACCCTGAGTTTTTGTTGCAGAAGTTGTTGAAAGTCGACCAAACTACTAAGGCTCCTTTGTTTGGTCCTGCCCGTTGTCCCGTCTATTTATGTTTGCCTTGGAAAGCAGGAGTCGACTAAAGTTTGTAGTGCAGTCAAATCTGTTGTTCGTCGAACATACTATGCAGTCAGTTTGTGCCAGTCTTTACGACGATGCGTGCGTTTATGGTGCGGAAGGATGTCCTACCAGCCCTTCACCTTAGTCATCTTGTTCACAACTTTGCCGACAATGCGCTAGTCGGTATGTTGGTAGGACTGTTCAGCACTTGAAAGCACGCATCAAACAACACACATCACGTCACAAACTTCCACCTTGCGCACAACAACAAAGACCGAAGCGAGGGCGACCTAGAAAACAGCTGTTACCTACACAACTTGCGGATCCTGGCTCACAGACTGTGTTTGCTCCGCCGTCGCTGGTGGCGGTGGTGGAGGAGGGTGGGCGTGGTGGCTCATCGGGCCGGCTTGTGTCGCCGCCTTTGCTCCTGCCGTCGGTGGTTCCTTCGTCAGTGCCCCCGGCGGCTTTGGCTGGGGTGGTGCCGCTTGCGGTCCCGGTCCCACTGCCTCCTCCTGATCCTCCGCCTTCGGCTCTTGCGGCGGTGGAGCTTGCCAGTGACAGACCGCGAGCAACACCGACAGTGGCATTAACACTACCAACAATGCAATCTATAGCAACCACAACTAATCCACCATCCAACCCCACTTTTGAAAGACCAAGACGATCAACAGCCAACTACAACAGAAGCTACGCACTCAACGGACAAGGGCGCAAGGAGGGACGTGACAGCAGGGTGATGGCCGAGTCCCGTTCAATGGACCAACTCAGGCGGGGTAACAGAGAGATCGCAGAGGAAGCGGATGATGGGACGGACGGTGAAGGGAGCAATGAGTCGGAGAGCGACGATTGTAGTGATCGTGAGAGTGCCGGTGAGAATGTTACTGTAGTGTTGTTCGTAGGTTTCGTGGTAGCAAGTCTTCAGTGTACAATCATCTGTTGGCTAGTCCTGATTGTTGCAATTCGAATTCCGACTCTTCTTTCACTGTATTGTGCCGTGGTCGTCATGGTTATGGACTACAGTTAAACGCTTTGGAAGCCATCTGTCAGCGTCTAGACGTCTGTATAACCCGAATTTGTGTGTACAGAAAGATAGTATAATTGGGTTGAAATTGTTCAAGTAACGTGTCATGTTTGGTGCGGCCAAGCTTGGCCGTTAATGTTTTAGGTGTTGTTGTTGTTGTTGTTGTTGTTTATTTATTTTACATCGCAAGGCAAACGGGCAGTTCTGCCCAATATTGTGAAAGTGATGACAACCAGTAAGAAGAGTCAGAAATGAAGAGAAAAATAAATAAAATAAAAATACGAAAATGGAAGTAGCAATGAGGGGAGGCAGGGTCAAGACGAGCAGAACAATGGATCTCAAATTTACAAATCGGGTCATCGTAGCATGATTCTATCGAGCCTCACCAGCAGCTTACGAAAGCCATTACATTTAACCGAAGTAAAATACGCGTAGCATGCGTTTGAATTCACGGACAGATACTGTGGACTTCATACAGTCGGGCAGGCCATTCCAGAGTCGGCAGCTGGCGAGAAGCGGTCGGCATGCGCCAGACGCACTGTGGGCCAGGGGGAGGGGAAGGTTGCGTCCCAACTGACCTCGAGTGGTCATGCCTGTCGGCGGGCCTTGCAATACAATTTGGGACGACAACCGCTCACTGACGATTCCAGAACGGATTTTACATGTCAGGAGTCGGAGCTTGCGTCCCCCTCGTTCCAGCACTGGGCAGACACCCAGCCTGGTGTACAGGGGAAGAGTGTGGGCCAATGGGTGCTCATCGGCCACGCAACGGATGCAACGTTTACCCAGTTTGGCTACTGTGTTCCGCTGCATAAGCGGACAGTCCTGGGCGAAACGCATTCGACGCATATAGAATGTCCGGTATGACCTCGACCTCCACATTACTTGCACTGGCACGCCTCTTGCCCAGACCAGTACGGCTCGCTACCTCGGAGTCACTCTGGACGAAAATCTTCGCTGGTCACCGCAAGTCACCTCTATCGTCCGACGCAAGGCTATGAAGCTGCGGATCCTCCGCCAGATCCGGCACTGCCTAACAGTGCGGCAGGCGATGCTGTATTACTCTGCCCTTGTCGTACCGGATATTCTATATGCGTCGAATGCGTTTCACCCAGGACTGTCCGCTGAGCAGTGGAACACAGTAGCCAAACTGGATAAACGTTGCATCCGTTGCGTGGCCGATGAGCACCCATTGGCCCACACTCTTTCCCTGTACACCAGGCTGGGTGTCTGCCCAGTGCTGGAACGAGGAGAATGCAAGCTCCGACTCCTGACATTTAGAATGCGTTCTGGAATCGTCAGTGAGCTGTTGTCGTGCCGAATTGTATTGCAAGGCCCGCCGACAGGCATGACCACTCGAGGTCAATTGGGACGCAATCTTCCCCTCCCCCTGGCCCACAGTGCTTCTGGCGCATGCCGACCGCTTCTAGCCAGCTGCCGACTCTGGAATGGCCTGCCCGACTGTATGAAGTCCACAGTATCTGTCCGTGAATTCAAACGCATGCTACGCGTATTTTACTTCGGTTAAATGTAAATTTGTAATGGCTTTCGTAACCTGCTGGTGAGGCTCGATAGAATCATGCTACGATGACCCGACTTGTAAATTTGAGATCCATTTTTTTCTGCTCGTCTTGACCCTGCCTCCCCTCATTGCTACTTCCATTTTCGTATTTTTATTTTCATTTATTTTTCTCTTCATTTCTGACTCTTCTTACTGGTTGTCATCGCTTCCATAATATTGGGCAGAACTGCCCGTTTGCCTTGCGATGTAAAATAAATAAACAACAACAACAACAACAACAACAAGGGCAGAGTAATACAGCATCGCCTGCCGCACTGTTAGGCAGTGCCGGATCTGGCGGAGGATCCGCAGCTTCATAGCCGTGCGTCGGACGATAGAGGTGACTTGCGGTGACCCGCGAAGATTTTCGTCCAGAGTGACTCCGAGGTAGCGAGCCGTGTAAGGTACTGCTGTTATTTGTTATCACTTTGTCCTTCCTTCTTTCTTTCTCTTGTTTGTTCATTTTCAGGGGCAAGTTTATTGTTAGCACACGCATTCGTTTTTGCTCTCGCTTTCATTGTTAAAATTCGCACTTGTAAATTTCACTGCTGTTGTTCTTAGTGTTATTTCTCTAAGTTAGATTTTCTATAATAGTTCAATTTTGTTTCCAGTGTTCTTTAGTGCATTTAAGTACAACGAAGATTCCTGATGAGTGTTGTACGAAAACTTGTTTGAATCCTTATTTTTCTCTACACCATTTCTTCACATTTTCATCGTTTTATTCCACATTGTCTCCACAGTTTTACATTACATGAATAAAGTGTACACAAATGTCGATCCAGCTTGTATTACTGATTGCGGTTAAACAATTGAGGTATTGTTGCTTTTCGATCATGATGGAAGGAGAGGTTGAGCTACGGGAGAGATGAGCTGATCATTCGCAGAGTGAGGTTGACATTGGTTGCACGAGTATGACGATTACGAAGCCTGTGACAGTTGAACATGATAATTTTCAAAGGTAACTCAAACTAATTTGGCAAAGAATAAATCTGTTTATAAAAGAAGTCAACTAATAAAATAGAAGAAGTAATGACTGTTTTCTCTTTTCCATGTTGATCTCTAGCATCAAGAGTTAATGACCCCGGTGGTTATAGACTCTTGCTAGCATGCATAGGCACCTTGGTATGGGGATACTCATGTACATGTACATGTATTTTGTTGTACTTATGGCCACTTGCAAGTATGAAAAACGCA
>NW_027044765.1:0-6000 GCF_964019385.1 Sycon ciliatum | reverse complement strand
TCTCTTTCTCCCTCTCTCTCTTTCTCCCTCTCTCTCTTTCTCCCTCTCTCTTTCTCTCTCTACCTTTCTCTCTCTCTCTCTTTCCCTCTCTCTCTTTCCCTCTCTCTCTTTCTCTCTCTCATAGTCCGGGAGGAACTTCACCCAACGAGCTTCACGCCATGTAATACTGGGTTTTGTCCGTAAATAGATGACACCCATTTTAAGCGTGTATAGGTCAAAATGCTTGAACAGATACAGACGCCAAGTCTGGAGTGTATAGATGACCGCTACAGTTTCACGCTCTGACGCCGTGTAGTTCCTTTCTGCTGGGTTGAGTTTGCGGCTGGCATATGCCACCGGGTACCATGTCTCATCGGCCTTGTCGTCGCTCGCTCGCTGTAGAAGGACGCCCGCATCTGCAAAATCGCGGGCATCTGTGTCCACATGGAAGGGCAGGTCAATATTCGCCAGCCGAAGCACTGGAGCTTGGAGCAGAGCGTACTTCAGCTGCTCGAAAGCACCCTGTCGTGCTTCATTCCACTCGAAACGTGCATTTCTGCCTGTTATTTCCTCTAAGAGACGGGATATAGCGGAATAGTAGTCGATGAAACGTCGAAAGTAGTTCGCGAAGCCCAGGAACTTCCGGGCATCGCTCACGGAACGGGGAACTGGCCAGTCCACCACCGCCTTGAGTGTCTCAGGATCAGGAGCAATTGAGGAACAGCTGGCACTGTTACCCAGGACTAGCAGTTCCGTGGCGCCGAATTCGGATTTGAATTGTTTGCAGTAAAGCTGGTTCTCCTTGAGGGCCTCCAGCACAATTTGAACATGTTTCAAGTGTTCTTCCCAGGTTCTACTGAAAATCAGGATGTCATCCAAGTATACGACTGCGAACTTCCACAGGAATGGTCTCAGGATGTTGTTCATCATAGTCTGAAAGGTGGCTGGCGCGTTGGTCAAGCCAAATCCCATGACACGAAATTGTAAATGGCCGAATGGTGTGTTTATCCTGGAGTCCTGGATGTGCACCTGGTTGTAGTCCAACTACAGGTCGAGTTTAGAGAAGTGGCGACAGCCCTGGACTGCATTAAATAGGTCATCTGCGTTTGGCATGCACACGCTGTTCTTGATGGTGATCATGTTTAGTTCACGCCAATCGCAGACCATTCGGAGGGAGCCATCAGATTTCTTTACGAAAAATACGGGTGCACCAAACGAGGACTTGCTAGGTTCGATGAAGCCTGTCTCCAGCAGTGTGGTGAGTTGCCTCTGGAGTTCATCTAGCACATTGACACCAACAAAAGCGCCGGCCCGGACGGAATCCCGTCTATTTTTCTGAAGCTCACTGCCGACCGCATCGCCCCTTCCTTAACAATAATTTTCAATCAACCCTTCACCCACGGACAAGTCCCGAGAGACTGGCGAGATGCCATGGTGTCTCCAATCTTCAAGAAGGGCAGTCGAGCCTGTCCCACAAACTATCGTCCTATCTCCCTCCTACCCGTCGTATCAAAACTGCAAGACGCGGTAGGTAGAGGCACTTGCATCTCCGTCTGTGGGTTCGCCGTCCTCCCTACTGACGGCCGCCATTTGGGGTTCGGGAACATTCCCTCGGCCTGTGTCCGGTCTTGCGGCAGGCGAAGCACCGGTTCTTCTCCATTAGCCACGTTCTGTCTTCAGGGGTAAGCCTCCCCGGCCAAACACCATTTCTGCCGTACAGCATGTCCGTTGTTCTCTGTTGGCGAGCAGGCGCAAAGGCAGGCTCGCGGCGCTCCCCTGTAGTTAGGGTGCTCGCCCTTGCGGCCCGGATGGCCGCCGACAGGTTACAGGGGTGTTGTGCCAACGCAGAATGTCGAACCTCGTTCTTGAGGCCCCGGACAAACAGAAGTGCCTTCGTATGTTCGTCTACGTCCGGGAGCAGCAGACTAAGATGGGCGAATTGGTTGATGAATTCCGCCAGCGACGATTCCTGAGTGATGGTCATCAGCCGAAGTCAAGCTTGCTCCTGCTCTTGCAGGGGGCCGAACACCTCATCCAGCTTGGACTTGAAAGATGGCCAGTGAGGAAACATTTTCCCTGCATATTGAGCATTCAAGAACCATAAACATGCGTTCCCAGAAAGGTGTGTCGTAGCGAAGTCGACCATATCACCGGGATTCTGCACACCTTGTGATTTCATTGCCATTTCCACCGAAAACCCCCACTTGCGGAAAGTTGTGGCTTCACCATTAAACACGAACGGCGTACGTACAGGTCGTCCCCCGTTAATACGAGTCCAGTTAGTACATAAACCCCGTTATTACATAAGAAAGCTCAAGTCCCGGACGAAACGTGATCACTTCCATACCCATTTTGTCGGTTAGTACATACGTGTAATTCGTTAGTACATAACATTTCTCCGTGCCTGCATGCCACCTACCTCAGTAGTACATAATTTGTTGGTCTTTTGGCCTTCCAGTGGAGACCATCGTGTTCTAGTTTCTACTTGTGGGCGCAATTACATGTAGCTCAGAAATCAGAGTCCACATCACAAACCGACAAAGCTCTGTTTTTACCGAGTGACTGTAGAGGGGACGGCTCGATACCGGGACGCATTGACAACCAAATTTGTATAGACCCAAACCAATCATCAGCGTTGATTTTTCACTCGAAATATGTTTGTGGAAGGAAACTGGCATGTTGAAGTTTGCTCTGGGGCCAGAGTCAATCGAACTGAGCCACTCCTTTGTGTTGACCCATTGCCTCCAAGTTGCCCAATTTTTTGCTTCAAAAAAGTTCAATTCAGAGGTGGCTCCAAACCGGACACGTTTTAGAGTGCACGTCAAATTCACTCTGGGTCTGAAATTAGGTAATTGCTATCGCTCCACAACGGCCAGTACAGAGTAACAATAAGCCTTGTGTGTGCTTCCATTAGTTTTGATTGGTCTGCGGTGCTTTATTGGCGAGAGGCGAGCCGCTGTTTACCTGCGACAAGAAGTTGATTTTTCGAAAGTCGTAAAACTCAAGTCGCAGTGCGAAGCAACACGTCAAAAATTCACCTGCTTGATATGGCGCTTCTGGTCATCGCAGAGCCATGAAATTTTGGCTCGGAGTATAACACATCGTAGTCTCACTGTGACATATGTTTTCTAATCAAAATACCAAGAAAGAAAGTGAATATTGAGTCCGTTCCGGTTTGCAACCTGTGTCCTATTTGAAACCGTCCCCTCTACAGGCAAGACAGGGCATGTATCATGTAAACTGTAGAATCTTTGTTGACTGTGACCATTATAACATAATTTGTATGTTATATCGAGGGAATCAAGAATATCTTGCTCCCTAGTCATGGTAGCAAGAAACACTCAGAAAAATTGAAAAAAGTGAAAACTCCTGGTACACAAGCAAGTAGTTATGTACATTTTCGTTTAGTACATAAACCCCGTTTATACATAACATTTGTCAAGTCCCAGGGATTATGTATTAACGAGGGACGACCTGTACTCTACTTTGCTGGGAGTTTGGACGTCACATAACATCTTGTCCCAGACCTGACGGAGCAGTCGTAGCAGAAGGGCCCGTTGCCCGAGCGGCATACGCTGGTTCTTAACCGGCCACGACGCCCCACGTCAAGTCTGAACAAGGAGGTAGGCACAGACGCCGTACAACGGAAAAACGACTAGCAGGACAAATGTCAGTAGTAGAAACGTAACCATCCTCTTTGCTACCAGTGTTACCGGTCAGGACTCGATTTTAGGAGAAGAGAGCGATTCCAAGCATTACAGAGGATAATGAAGGATGGAACATGAGAAGGCTGCAGTGGGAGATGGTGTGAGGGTGATGCAGTGAGAGATAGCACCGGAGAGGGGAGCGAACTGTCACACACACTCTCTCTCTCTCTCACACACACACACCTACCTGTCTGCCTGCCTGCCTGCCTGCCTGCCTGCCTGCCTGCCTGCCTGCCTGCCTGCCTGCCTGCCTGCCTGCCTGCCTGCCTGCCTGCCTGCCTGCCTGCCTGCCTGCCTGCCTGCCTGCCAGTCTGTCTGTCTCTCTATCTATCTACAAAGCAGTAATTTTGGCAAATGCCGGCAAAATGTTCAATGCACAAAGTGCAGAGTGTTTCACACGGAAAAGAGAAATAGGTCCAGTTTGGATTTGTCGTGACTCAAAGTTTCATGCCACTGCAATCATCAGACCATCAGACGATCACCAGGTCCGATGATTGCAGTGCATGAAACTTTGAGTCACGACAAATCCAAACTGGACATATTTCTCATTTCCGCATCCTTCCGTCCGTCCATCCATGTATCTATCTTTCTATCTATAAAGATTGAGTATCTTTCTATCTATCTATTTTATCTATCTAGCTCATTTTCTCTCTATCTCTCTCTCTCTCTATCTATCTATCTATCTATCTATCTCTCTCCCTCTCTCTCTCTATCTATCTATCTCTCTCTCTCTCTCTCTCTCTCTCTGTCTCTCACTCTCTCTCTCTATCTCTCTCTCTCTCTCTCTCTCTCTCTCTCTCTCTCTTCAACCATTCTACCTCACATTCTCTTAGGCTATGGTGCGCAAGCCCTCGTTAACGATGAGACCATAGGTCGGTGCTGTGGGCTTGCCTCACCAGCACAGGCTTGCTTTGCAGCCCTACACTCCCTGCTGTTTTCTTATTGTATATTCTGTTGTCTTCTCCCTTTCCGACGAGTAAGTTGTGTACCTACTCGTACTCGTAAAAAAATAAATAATAATAAACTCTGCAAGGGTTCAGTCCAAAAGGCTTTTATATGAAGTTGACAACAGGTTCGTTGAAGAGTTTGTTCAAAAGTTGTACTAGGTAGCCATTCTTAATAAAAACTTGTCTTAGGAAAGCTACCTCTTCCTGAAGCTTACTGGGTGAGCAAACGCGCCTAGCACTCTCAAAAAGATTACGTACAAGATTAGTTTTATACAGGGACGAGCAATCAGAATACGTTACTATGTACTGTCCCATAAAGGTTGGCTTGCGATAAACCAAAAGTTACAAAGCCACAGTCAGTTTTCTCCACTAACACATAACGAAAGGACAAATGGCTCGACTGTTTATGTTCACAAGTAAACTTCCGAGCTGGATGTAGATTATTGAGAGCATTGAGAAACTCGTCACAACGATCCCGATCAGGGAAATGAATAAAGGAGTCATCCACAAATCTGACGTATAAACTAGGCCACATTGTACTGTGTATCTGCGATTCATAAAAACCGACATGCACATTAGCAACAACTGGACCTAAGGGCGAACCAATAGCAACTCCATCGATTTGCCTTTACATGATGTCACCAAACGAGAACTCGACATCAGTCGTCATCAGTCGCCCCCAATACACCTGGTCTCACTACACTTTAAACAACAGCCCCAGAGGTTTCAAAGCTACTGTCTAAGGGCGCGTTCAGACTACCGATAAAAAGTGACCGATAGGGAAAGTCGCCAAGGTGATTTGATCACGTGACGTTACTGGCACGTTACCGGTGGGAAAGTTTTACTGCCGCGGCTGATGCGGCAGTAAACTTTTACCGGCAGTAAAAAAGTGCTCAGGCTGCATGCGCGCTGCGAAAAAAGGGAAAATCCCTTGTCAGTGCCGCGGTGAGAGCTGAAAACTTCACGGTCACGTTAGTTTGTTATCGGTAGTGTGAATGTCCTTCACGGTTTATCGGCATTCACGGTTTGACGGGGTTCACGGTAGTCTGAACGCGCCCTAACCTCAACCTGGCAAAGGCCCCGTACAGTGCAGTAGCTTGCTCAGGTGCAATAGGCAGCTCTTAAAAGACATGAAGGTGAGTCTGTTGCTCCTGTAGGGTATTTAATAGCCATATGTGGACAGAGGAGATGGGTAGCTTTCCAATGAGACGAAAGTGAAGAAGTTTCAAAGCTGGGGAGTGAAATAGGATAATTTTCAAATCCGTTCTGGGATGTACTGGGACTGTGGTGCAGCTCGGTGCTCACACCCTGTAGGAATCCGTGCATTCAGTGGCCGTACCCAAAGGGTTAAAGAGCGTTTCAGCATC
>NW_027044764.1:0-1000 GCF_964019385.1 Sycon ciliatum | reverse complement strand
CACACGGTGCCGGGCCAATAGGTTGGTCCGGCCAGGGCGTGACCAACCGGATCGGTTCCGCTGGGCCTGACTAGTTATATTTGTTTGTTTTTCATTTGCATGCAGTACGCTATTCTAATTGATGCCGGCTCCAGTGGCTCACGGCTGAGTGTGTTCACGTGGGATAGGAATACAAGGTTGTTGAAGGGATCTGGTGTCATCAGCCAAGTTGGCGAGAGTTGCAGCAATTCTTGTAAGTCCCTTTACCATGCACATATACTTGTGATTTCTCTCTCTTTTCCCGTCTGCACACCCTACTCACACTCACTTGCACTTCTCCAGCCGTGGTTGCCAGATGATCGTCATCATGATGCCACCCATGTGCGTTCATGTACTTCAAAATCTGGCATATGTAAACTTCCCTAGGTGCGCAGAACACACACACACAATATTACTAGATGATCTTTTCTATATTGCAATGGTCCCTGTGACATATTTTTTTACCCCTATGACCTCATTTTTGTCACTATGGGCCTTGTATGTTGTCTGATCCGTGTGCTTGCTTGTGTGTGTGTGTGTGTGTGTGTGTGTGTGTGTGTGTGTGTATGTGCATGTGCGTGTGTGTATGTGGTTTACTTATGTAGCAGCTCGTGGCATATCTGAATATGCAATACCGGCAGATGCTGCGCAGTCTCTAGTCGGATGCTTGAACGAGGCAATAGAAATAGTGCCATCAACTCATCATCACTTGACACCGCTGTACCTAGCTGCCACAGCCGGGATGAGATTGTTACAGTATGTCAGGGTTAGACCCGGGGATCACCACAAGTTTGTAGTAGCCGTTTGTAACATCTATGGATGGTTTTTTTGCTGCTTTCATTTAGGAGATCCCTGCTAGGCATTGGCCTTTGGGAAATCTTTTTCAAAAATTCAAACAAACCCTGAAACCCAGTTGCTAGTTTTCTTGGAGACAGAAATAAAATTAATCATACTGAAGAAAACAAGAAGTTAGTTTCAGGCT